>NW_020949613.1:4746378-4748700 GCF_900497805.2 Vombatus ursinus
AGAGAGAGAGAGAGAGAGAGAGAGAGAGAGAGAGAGAGAGAGAGAGAAAATTTGGAACTAAAATGTGTAAAAAAAAATTGTTCAAAATTTTACATGTAAATCTGAAATACTTAATAAAGCAAATAAAATATATTTAAAAGTTTTGATAGCCATCTCTTTAGTCTTGTGTTCACCTTTCCCTATATCTTTTAAAAGATATATGTGAAACTTTGCTATTTTTTCCTAACTCCTCTGAAACAAGAGTCTGAAACAGCCATCGGTTCTGAGCCAAAGTAGTCCATTGATTCCCTAGATTTTTTTCCCAGTCCTAATTTACCTTTGCAGTTTATTTTTCTAATTAGGTAATAATTCCAGGACTTTGAACTCATGTACACAATCTGACTTGAAATAGTTTGAAAGAGAGGGAGAGAGAAAGAGAGAGAGAGAGACAGATGGTTAGATCGATGGTTGGGTGGTTGGATGGATGGATGGATAGATAATAGACAAAATATTTGTTAGGCACTTAATAAATGCCAGGCTAGTCAAGACAGTTCCCATTCTCAAGGAGTTACATTATAGTGGTGAAAAAAAAACATACTGGGAAATGAAAAAGGCTTAACAGGACATACATCCAAATTAGAGCAAGGCAGCTGATGAGGAGATGGATAAGTTATGTTGGGCAGGAGAAACACTGAGAGTTAGTGGAGTAGAGAGTGAAACGAGTGTGGCTGGAGCCCCTCATGAAATGGTGGTCTCAGCTAGTGAATTCATCAATCAAGAGAGAAGGCCCCAGTAAGGAAATCTCTCCCGGCAACAAAGGCAGCCACTATGGAGGCAGAGGTGTCCTGAATAAAAAGTAATATGTTTTCAACATTTTTAGTTAAGTTTTAGTCTTGGGACCTAAGCAATGGAAGCAGAGAAAATGAAGCCTACCCTTCCTTAATCACTGAGAGTATAAATCTTGGCATCATGGAGCATTTCTGCTATTCTTGGTGAAGAGATGAAAAGAAGCAAATAACATTTTTATTTATTTAATTTTTTGTACAGACCTTTGGTTTCATTCGTATATGAACTCTCAATGATGGAGTTTCCTTTTCCAATTCAGATTGGCTCCTGGTATGCAACCCATAATCTTAGAGTATTATCAAGATCATTGAGATGGTAAGTAATTTGTCCAGGATCACATAATCAGGCCATACCAGAAATAGGACCTGAACCCAGGTCCTCTTGACACTGAGATAGGCTCTCTCTCTACTATGCTACAATTTAACAGCAGAATGTAGAGTAAAAATTAACAGAGAAATGTGATAGAACTTGTAATCAAAAAAGATAGTACTTCTGATTCTTACTGGTAGTTTACTTATAGCTGGGATGTTTTGCCACCAAGATTTAGGTTTCCTCATATTTAAAAGCAAGATAATGTTGCTTAGGCCACCTACTTTAAAAAGTTGTGGAGAATTTTTGAAATGGTGTATGTGAAGGGCTTTGTTCTTGAAGTGTTTTGTTGACATCAACTGTCATTGTTGTAAATGTTCTTTTATACTGAAGGACAACTGGTTTAATCTGTTTTACTTGTTGCTGTTACTAATTTGTCCTATATTTATGCTGTTTGACTTGAATTATATTTTGATGATTATCTTTCCAACCATATTTTCATTATTCTCTTTCATAGTCTGGCCAAACTGATCTTCTTGTTATTTCTCATATACTCTTTTTTTTCATTTCTGTGCCTTTGCAATAGTTGCCCCACATGCTGGAATTACCTGCTTCCTCACTTCTGCCTCTTAGGACCATTAGCTTCTTTTAAAACTAAGTTCAAATGCCACTTTCTAAATGATGATGAAAAGAGTATGTTCTAACAATATGGATCTTTTCCATCTCTTCTGTTTTTGTCCTGTTTTTAATTTTTAAAAATAATTGGGTTTGTTTTGGGTATTGCTTCAAGCTTTCTTTAAACTGGCTTTCTCCACTACTATTTCTATTTTATGAAGTGATTTGCTCATAATATGACCTTATTCTTTTCCATAACATTTTATAAATGGGTTCATATTCTAAATCGATCTTGCCTTTGTCTGCCATATGTCTCTGGAATTTGAGCTTTGCATTTGAGATGCTTTAAGACTTTTCCTTCTTTACATGGTGGCAAACAATTTACATTAGTTAAATTTCTGTGGGAAATTATGGTATTAAATGTCTATCACCTTTATTCTCTCCACAATGTATTTTTCATCATGAATAACTTGTTTAAATAAGCCTTTTGTAGGTTGTGTGTATTTATGTATATGTATGTGCACGAGAGAGAGAGAGAGAGAGAGAGAGAGAGAGAGAGAGAGAGAGAGAGAG
>NW_020949613.1:4748710-4765333 GCF_900497805.2 Vombatus ursinus
GAGAGAGAGAGAGAGAGAGAGAGAGAGAGAGAGAGAGAGAGAGAGAGGGAGAGAGAGAGAGAGAGAGAGAGAGAGAGAGGGAGAGAAAGAGAGAGAGAGAGAGAGAGAGAGGGAGAGAAAGAGAGAGAGAGAGAGAGAGAGAGGATAATCCCACCAAGATACCTAGAGAGTCTCCATAATTTGAAAATAATTAGGGAGAAATTAGAGTACTCTATAAGCTTCAGTATAATTGAAGAGTCATTGACTTAAGTGGTAAAGGAAGTACCCCTTCTCAGTATCTGAGAAAGAAAGTATATCAAGATTTGTAGTCACTTATCTAGATCTGGTGTTGGGGAATAGACAGGTACTGCTTTTGAGTATGTTTTTAAAACTGTGCATATCCGTTGACTCAGCAATAGCACTACTAGATATATATCCCAAAGAAATCAAAGAAAAAGGAAAAGACCCTGCATGTCAAAAAATACTTACAAAAGCAAAGAATTAGAAATTGAGGGGATAGCCATCAATTGTGGAATGGCTTAATGAGTTGTGGTAAATGACTGTGATGAAATACTATTGTGCTATAAGAACTAATAAGAAGGATGGTTTCAGAAAAACCTGAGAAGACTTATATGAACTGAATCAAAATGAAGTGAGCAGAACCAGGAGAACATTGTACACAGTAATAGCAATATTTGTAAAGATGATCAATGGTGTAAGACTAACCTTCTCTGATCCAAGACAATTCCAAAGGACTAGTGATAAAAATGCCATCCACCTCCAGAGAGAGAACTGATGAACCCTGAGTGCAGATTGAAGCATACTTTTTTTTTTCCTTTCTTTATTTTTCTTGCTTTTTTGTAACATAGCTAACATGGAAATATGTTTACATGACTTCACATATATAATTGATATCATATTGCTTGCCTTATCAGTGGGTGAGGGAAGGGTGGAAGGGAGGAAGAGAATTTGGAACTCAAAAAATTTTTAAAAGAATGCCAATTAGTTTAAAACAAACAAACAAGGAAACAAAACCAAAGGAATTCTGCAGTACTGCAAAACAATTGTAGGATGCAAGAACAAAGGACCAAATTATAGTCAAAACTGTCTAACACTTGATATATGTATTTGAGAAAGTGTTGATCATTGAAGGGTGTCATTATTTTCCAAGACTACTGTTTTTGAGAGTTTTATTTTAGTTTCTATGTCCTTTTAATAAACCTATTTGTTAACTCCCTATTTTACAAGTAAGGAGTCAGCCTAAGTGTACTAAGGGCAATAAAATACAAATATTTTCCCCCAAGCTTCCAGGGTGGAGATTATAAGCCAAAAGAGTAACAATATTCTTCAAAATCTATCTAGACTCTTTGGGTCAAATCTCCGACGTGTACCTTCCAGATGTCATATTTCTGGGACTGGAAGAGTCTATTAACCAGGTCAGGTAGGTATATACTTAAAATATGGAAGGATGCCATGTTTTGCAGCCAGCCAACCCGACAGTGAGATCCAGAAGAATGACCTCCAGGATCCAAACCAGAAGAAGGTCTCACCCAATGGTTTTGCCCCATTTGGAAGTGAACTTGTTAATACAAATTCTGTATAGAAATTGTATCTAACTTAAGCCCACTATCCTCAGGACCAAGATAGAGTGCATGAAAGGATATTCTGTAATCCAGGCAGTGAAACAAAAAATAACAAATAACTTGCTTGACCAACACCATAATCACACAGTGGTGGGGTTGGTAGGGTAAATTTCATGTAGAAATTGTTTTAAGTTTGAGCCCGCTATTCTAAGGGACTGAGGTAATATGAGGTAGAGTATGCCCCAATGTGTTTGCAGGAAATGAGTAACTTTTACTCATATCTTTTCAATAAATATCCATTTGTAAAAGCTAATTAATTAATTAAATGGATCTGGAGTGTTAATTACTTACAGCTAACAGTAGGAGAACAACTGAATAGGGGTTCCAGCCAATAACACTACAGAAATCTACCCTCAGTATATCAGGGATACCCTTAGTATTTGAAAGGAGAGGTGTGGCTGGCCTTGCTCTGGCAAAGTGAATCAAACATTACATAATTGTTATGAATATTGTTTTCCCTTAATTCATCATATCTCCCCATGCTCTTCTGAGTTCTTCATATTAATATTTTTCTAAAATAATTTATAGATATTTCATTGTTTGATTATATACATTTCTTGATTAAAAAATAAAATGAGAACAAAAAAAATAAGTTCAATAAAACTAAACAATATATCAAAATTCTGTCACTGTTCCAAACCCCTATTCTCCTCCTATGGAAAGAAGACAGGATTCTCATATCTCTTCTTTGGGGCCAGGCTTGGTCATTGTCAATTTATAGAGTTCAGTTTCATGCTATTGTTCTTTCTATTTTTATTCTTGTAATCATTGTCTATATGTTGTTTTCCTCATTCTGCTAGCTTTACTTTGCATTAGTTCATATAAGCATTCTCATGCTTCTCAATATTCATCATAGCTCTTTTTTAAGTATTGTAAATATAAAAAACTGTTGCTCAACAATATTGTACTACATCCTTGTGATACAGTTTGTTTATCTATTACCTAATGAATGGGAATCTATTTTGTTTCCAATTCTTTGATACTACAAACAGTATTGCTATGCATGTGTTGGTCTTAAGGGACTTTTATCATTTACTTCCTTTTGGTATATGACTAATAGTAACATCTCTGGGTCAAAAGATATGAACATTTTAGCCATTTTGAAAGCAATTTGGAATTGTGCTTTAAATACACTGCGCAACCTACAGTGTATTATTAGTGGACTATTTTCTCACAATCCTTCCATCCAAGCCTTGACCATTCTCGTCTTCTGTCATCTTTGTCAGTTTGCTGGATGTGATATACAACCTCAGAATTGCTTTGTTTTGCATTTATCACATCATTAATTTGAGCAATATTTTATATGGTTTCTAGTAAATTGTAATTCTTTTGAGAATTATGAAATAAGGCTAGAAAGTAGCTATCTTTGTCATTGATGCCATGTGATTACTATGATATTTCCAAGATCTAAGTAGTACTTGCATTGTAGTTGCTAAGCAAATGTTTATTGACAGAAGAAAACTACATAATCAAATGCAGAAGACCAATATTCTGAGTTGACAGGAAAGAGAAAACAGGGAAATGAAGGGTTGATTCTGCTCCTCCACAAATGCCAGTTTGATTTCAATCTGGCTTTAAAATTGGGGAGAGAGGACAGGGTAGATATGTGTGAACTCCTTTGAATTTTTCCCTTGCCCTATTCGGTAATGACCTTTCCCCTTGGATCTC
Source organism: Vombatus ursinus (assembly GCF_900497805.2). Classification (NCBI taxonomy): domain Eukaryota; kingdom Metazoa; phylum Chordata; class Mammalia; order Diprotodontia; family Vombatidae; genus Vombatus; species Vombatus ursinus. The sequence continues at coordinate 4,752,001 of NW_020949613.1, forward strand.
ACATAGTGTTTTATTCTTTAGGTCTAAGGCGTTTATCAGGTAATATCATATATTATAGCTGTCTTCTATCTTTTACCCCAAAAAACCAAGGGACTTCTTATCTGAACATGGTATGTTCTCTAATGCCTGGTATAGTTCTGTTAGAGGTGGTCCTGATGTCAGCACTGTGTCAGTTCAGGTTCAAGTGTTAAGATAAAATGAAGAACTCATAAGCCAGTGAATAATTAACAAAAAGATGTTTACTTAGCTCAAACATAACAAGTATATGCAATAAGGACATAGAGGTTCTTTTTATATAGTTTTCAGACATGCACCAAGTTAGATAGACCTGGACTCCACATGGGGAACTTTTAATGTTTTTAAGTGGCCAGGAAGAATGTCACTACAGCAAGATATTGCCAGGAAACTGAATCAGAGGAGGCAGTGGCCAATCAGGCCCTAGCAACAATTTTGTTGCCTTTTAGGGAAAAATTAATTCATATTGCTGGGGGAAGGATGGAAAACCCCAAGGTGCATTAGTTCTATGACAAGTACTCTGCACACTGCAGCACTTACCAAATAGTTGTTGTCTTGTACTATTGTAAATTGTAAAAGCTAACTTCAAAGTGATTGTTTGTCTTCTCTGCTATTGCCTCAGTAATTTTTTTGAAATAATAACAAAAGACTTTAAAGACAGAAATTATCACTAAACACACTTATGCCTATTGCTTGTGATGTCACAGACCCAAATGACTTGGCCTAAAAAAGAAATCAGTTTGTGAGGAAGTAAAAAAGTAGAATGCAAATTAAAAATTACAACTAAGTAATTTTGCAATCCTCTAGTAACTCTTTCTCTAGTAAATATGGGATAAACCAGTACTTTTTGTTTCAGTTCATAGAATCATAGAAGACCTCTGCTGAGGGAAACTCATACTTACTCATAACCCTAAGGCAACAAATTCCATTTTCATAAAACTACATACATTAGGAGAGAAATATCTACAATTACAAAGTATCTTCACAACATTCAAGTCCAGCTGAGACGTGAAAGGAATCCCTACTATAACAAACCCAACTAGTGGCTATCCAATAGCTGCTCAAGATACTGAGTACAGAGAAACCCACCACCTCAGGAGGCAGCTCACCCTATTTTTAAATACCTCTAATCATTAGGAAGTATTGTTTGTGGCTTTTTTTACCCCTTACATTAAAAGTAGATTTGCCTCACTATAACTTCTACCCATTGTTCCAGGTTTCAAAGAATTAAGTAAAATAAACTGCCTCCTTGTAATGTCACCCAGTCATTCATTGAGGGAGAAATTTCACTAAAACAAAACCAAAAAAAAATATTATTATATGCTAGGTATTGTACTACATGCTTGAGAGCATAGCAACAAGAAAAAAATTACCCAACCCACAAGGAATGTGCATTCTACAGAGGGGGAAGTAGATATACAGGGATAAGAAATAGAATTATGATATCATTGAGAGAAGGAAACTACAGCTAGCAATGAAGGTGAGTACTTTCTTTCCAGATTATAGTTTTAAAGAGTTCCTTAGATCATTGAAATGTCAAGTGACTTGCCCAGAGTTATGCAGTCAATAAAGGTCAGAAGTAGGACTTGTCTGAGCTTGTATTAGGCTAAGCCCTTCCTATGATATTCTTATAGGAACTTGACACTGTCATATTCATCCTACAACCCATCCTCCCTTTCAGCTGTCATGGAGCCTGCATTCTCAGTAAGTTTAACTGGTTTGATAAATTCCTCTGTACAACCCAATCCATCTTCAAACACATCCCTTTTTATGTAAAACCAGAGCCAGTTATGACTAAGTTGCCAGAATATCATTCTTGACAGGTTTCCACCTTCCATGAGCTATTTTCCCTTTTAGAGAACCAGGCCATCGCCTAAGGCAGATCTCTGAACTCTTCAGCCAAGGCTTTCTGAGGTTCAACTGAGAAGCCAAGGATGCTACTTAACAGCTCAGTGAATGGAGCTGCTGGAATCTATTACCCTTATCTCTACTCACTGTTTCAAATCTATAAGCTCAGGTGAATTCAGTGAGCATGCCTAACATCTCCTTTACTCTGCTCAGACTTGTTTCCCTCACCTGCACAACTCAAAACAACCCTACTGCTTTAAGACTAGAAAGAAAACTAACATGCACTATCATTCATACCTAAAGATTAGCACAGCTGCTGAGGCCAGGGAGCTGGGGTTTTCTCCTTTTCCTTCTCCTCTAAGAGCATCCCTTGCTCTAGACCATAAAAGCAGATCAGAATGGGTTCAGTTTTTGGGGAGCCTTGCCTTCAATTGAAAAGGGTTACTTAGTCTCCCTTTTCTCATACTCTAACTCATTACATTCCCACCTGGATCAGAATATACTTGTCTTGAAACCTAGGTTTTAGTTCATGTCCAAAGTCTCTTCAAAAGGGGGGAATAGAAAAGTGTTCAACATACAATATTAATTAGATATAGAGCAAGTAATTATTTCTTACATAAAACAGAAATGCTGAAATACACAAAAGACTAAGGGTAAGTATTGACAAGATTTAATAATTAGTTAATATACAATACTGTTGCAACTTGTTGAAAAGTAGAATAATAAACATATGGTTTGTAAGATGGCTGAATACAAATTGTCACATAAGGCATCAATTCAGCACTGTACCCTTCAAAGCTGATGTCTTCTACTAATTCTGTCACTCTAGCACAGAGTTTGAACTCATCCTCTTGCCAACAATCATTTTCTCTGATGATGAAACTCCTTTTGCCATTAATCATTTCCACCCAAAAGACACAGTATCTCTGGACCTTTCAAATACTCAAGGTCACTTCCATTCCTGGATACATCAATTTCAAAACCAATTTTTGGTTACCTACTCAATAAATGAAACCCAAAGCAGGAAATGCAGCTAGAGTTTGGGGATAGCTCTTCTAGTTGAGTCTCTTAGCTTTAGAAGGAGGCATGCTCCAAAAATCTGGATTGGGTTAAGGAGTTTCCCATTTTCATATCACCTCAGGGAAATTCTAGTGAAAACAGAGCTACTTGACTACCACCAACCTCTGCTTTCCTGCCTCCTTCTGTATGTTTTCTTACCCTTTAGAATGTAAGCTTTTTGATGGTAGGGAATATCTTTATTTTTATTAATTGGGCACATAGCAGGCATTCAATAAATGTTTATTGGATTGGATTGAATTGAACCCTTGGGAGAATCTAGGAGAAAAAGAGACATTGGCAGAGTCACTTCCTGATCACTGGCTCTTCATGCTCAGTAGTTAATAAGGATATGGCTTTATCCAAATACTTACACACATTGTTCCACAAGAATTGGGAAAGACAGCTCTATTCAACTCTAGATTACACATGAGATTGTCAAAGATACCTCCCTACCCCTACTAATCAAAAGTTTCCAACATTCCCTAGCAAATGCTCCTTAAAACACTGAATCCCCAGCTGCCAAAGTGCCCATTCTTCAGCCCTTGCCACAATTTCCAATTCTCTTACCCATCCACCTCAGTTCTACCCCTTCAATGTCCCAATTCAGTTCTGCCTATCCCTTTCCATTGAACCTTTTGGAATCTTTATTCTAACAAAATCCCCTTTATCTTAGATCTTTTCTTCTTATGCTCCTCCCATGTTGTGGCATTTGTGAGGGCCTTGCCATCCTTTCTGGTACAGTATTGCTTGCATATTTTCTCATAACCCTCCAACACACAGATACTGGAGAAGTTGACATATTCCTTGCATTCCATTTCTTCTTATGAAGCATCCCCCCACTCCCAAATCTATATATCCAACCCATGTCTCTCCTGAATTCAAACCTCATATTGCCATCCTCATTTTGTACATTTCTACTTGAATGTCTTGTAAATATCTCGAACTCAAAATTTCTAAAAGAGAATTCAATATCTTTCTTACCCAAACTTACTTTTCTCTCAAACTTCACAATCCAATAAACATTTATTAAATGCCTGCAATGTGCTAAGCACTGGGGACACAGTTAATAAAAAGAAAGTCCCTATCCTCAAGGAACTTATAATCTAATGGAAGAGTCTACAATCCCCCTACTTCTGCCTAGGGTAATATAAACACCATCCTAGTTTAGGATTCTGTTACTTCTTGCATAGAATATCACAATACTCTTCTAATTGGTTTCCCTGTCTCTATTTTCAATTCTCTCCCCAACCCATTTTCTGAACTACTAAAGGAATATTCCTAAACACAGATGTCATCCCCCTGTCAATGAACTCAAGTTGCTTCCTATTACCTCTATGATCAGATTTAAAACAAACAAAAACTCCTTTGTTTGATGTTTAAAGTTCTTTACAATCTGAATCCAACCTATCTCTCTGGCATTACTGTACACTTTTATACTTTGAGCCAATCTATTCTTGTCCTCACACAGGACATCTTATTTAAGCAGCTAGGTGATACAATGCATAAGAGTAATGAACTTGGACTCATGAAAATCTGTGTTCAAATCCTGCCTCAGATACTAAATAGCTATGTGACCCTGGGGAAGTCACTAAATCTCTCTCAGCCTTAGTTTCCTTGGATTTGTAAAATGGAGTTAATAAAAGCACCTACCTCACAGAGTTGTTTTAAGAACCAAATAAGTTAACATGTCCAATGCTTTCCAAACCTTAAGGTGCTATATAAATTCTAGTTATTATTATCTGCCATCTTCATGCTTTTACAATCTGTCTCTCTTGCCTGGAATGTACTCCTTCCATACCTCTTCCTTTTGGAATCCCTGGTTTCTTTTAAACAAGGCTACCTCCTACATGAAGCCTTTCTAGTTCTACCAGATGCTAGTGCCTGCCCTCCAAAAATTTACTTTTAATTTATCTTGCATTTATAATTTATATGATTACATGCTCTCTCTTGGTACAATGTAAACTTCAGGGCAGGGATATCTTTGTGTCCTAAGTATCATGAAGAGTGCGTAGAACTTAGTAGGCACTGATTAATTGATTCAGAATCTACTCCCCTTAACTTAAAGTATGACTTACATGCTGACTTTTCCTTTTTTTTTACAATTTACAATTTAAAGGTAATTTACAACTACTTTTGTCACTTCTATCTTACGAAAGATTAAATTATCAAGAAGATAACTCAAAATGCATTAGTTATTCAGCTTTTGGCAAAGAGAGTTTCAGAATACTTCTAGATAGCTAAAGGACCTCATCATGATTATATCTTGCTTCTGTGCCAACTTTATTATCTATCTCAAGAACTCATCTTCCATTTCCTCTAGGTTACTCCTACCTAATACATCATGATAATATTCCCTCTGTTTCTTTGATCTTCACTCAGATGTGCCCCATCATACTTTCCCATCAGATATATCATGAGTGAAAATCTTTATAATGGATAATTCTTCTCTGCCTCCTTCATCTAATCTATTCTTTTTCAACAATATGCACTCTTCTATTGCCATGTGGAAATTACACATTTCATTCCACAAAATCCTACTGATACTTTCTTTTTCTAGATTTATTTATTTTTTTATTTTGGTTTAATAGTACTTTTCCCCCACTTACATGTCAAGAAAATTTTTAAGACTCATTTTTATGAAATTTTGAGTTCCAAAATTTTTCTCCTTCCCCTCCTCTCTTCTGGAAATGGCACGCAGTTTGACGTAATTTATACATGTGCTATCATGTAAAAATCTTCCCATAGTAGTCACAGTTGTGAAAGAGAAACAAATCAAAAGAAAAAAAAACATGAGAATGAAGTAAGTGAAAAAAAATATGCTTTGATCTACATTCAGAGTCCATCAGTTCTGTATCTGGGTACGGATAGCATTTTTCTTCATGAATCTTTTTTTAAGGTAATTTTTATTTATTTTTTTGTTTTCAACATTTACTTCCACAAGATTTTGAGTTCCAAATTTTCACCCCATCTCGCCCCTCCCCCCACCCCAAGATGGCATGCATTCTAAATACTCCTTCCCCTAGTCTGCCTTCCCTTCTATCTCTCCCCCCCTTCTCTTATCCCTTTCCCCTTCAATTTTCCTATAGGGCAGGATGGATTTCTATACCCCATTTCCTGTATTTCTTATTTCCCAATTGCATGTGAAAACATTTTCTTTTAAACATGTGTTTTTAAAACTTTGGGTTCCAAAATTTCTCCCTTCCTCCCTCCCCACCCACTCTCATTGATAAGGCAAGCAGCTAAATATAGGTTATATAAGTGCAGTTATGCAAAACACTTCCATAGTAGACATGCGGTGAAAAACTAACTCTATTTCCCTTAATCTTATCCTGCCCACCCATTTATTTTATTCTTTCTTTTGACCCTGTCCCTCCTCAGAATTATTTGCTTCTGATTACCCCCTTTCCCAATCTGCCCTCCTCTCTATCATTCCCCTACTCTCTTGTCCCCTTCCTCCCCTATTTTCCTGTAGGGTAAGACAGATTTCCACACCCAATTGAGTGTGTATGTTATTCCCTCCTTAAGTAAAATCCTATGAGAATAAGATTCACTCATTCCCTCTCACCTTCTGCCGTTTCCCCTCTACTGTAAGAGCCTTTTCTTTTCTGCTTTGTTGTTTTTTTTTGTGGGATAATTTACCCCATTCTACCTCTCCCTTTCTCCTTCTCCTAGTATATTCCTCTCTCACTCCTTAATTTAATTCTCCAGATATGACCCATTTATTTTCAACTCACCCTGTGCCCTCTATCTATCTGTATCTATATATACGTACATATAGTTTTTTTCCCCTCCAACTACCCCAATACTGACAAAGGTCTCATGAGTTATAAATATCATCTTTCCATGCAGGAATATAAACAGTTCAACCTTAATAAGTCTCTTATGATTTTCTCTTTCCTGTTTACCTCTTCAAGTTCCACTTGAGTCTTGTATTTGAAAATCAAATTTTCTATTCAACTCTGGTCTTTTCATCAGGAATGCTTGAAAGTCCTCTATTTCACTGAATGACCATTTTTTCCCCTGAAGGATTATACTCAGTTTTGCTGGGTAGGTGACTCTTGGTTGTAATCCTATCTCCTTTGCTCTCCGAAATATTATATTCCATACCCTGTGGTCCCTTAATGTAGAAGCAACTAAATCTTGTGTTATTCTGATTGTGTTTCTACAATACTTGAATTGTTTCTTTCTGGCTGCTTGTAATATTTTCTCCTTGACCTGGGAGCTCTGGAATTTGGTTACGATATTCCTAGGAGTTTTCCTTTGGGGATCTCTTTCAATTTCTTGAAAGAGGAGATCGGTGGATTCTTTCAATTTCTATTTTGCCCGCTGGTTCTAAAATATCAGGGCAGTTTTCCTTGATCATTTCTTGAAAGATGATGTCTAGGTTCTTTTTTTGATCATGGTTTTCAGATAGGCTAATAATTTTTAAATTCTCTCTCCTGGACCAATTTTCCAGGTCAGTTGTTTTTTCACATTGTTTTCTGATTTTTTATTCTTTTGAATTTGTTTTACAGTGTCTTGATTTCTCATAAATCACTAGCTTCTAATTGCTCTATTCTAATTTTAAAGTAAGTATTTTCTTCAGTAATCTTTTGGACTTCCTTTTCTATTTGGTCAATTTTGCTTTTGAGGGCATTCTTCTCCTCATTGACTTTTTGGACCTCTTTTGCCATTTGGGTTAGGCTATTTTTTAAGGTGTTATTTTCTTCAGTATTTTTTGGGGGTCTCCTTTAGCAAGCTGTTGAGTTGTTTTTCATGATTTTTTTGCATCACTCTCAGTTTTTCCTCTACTTCTCTTACTTGCTTCTCAAAATCCCTTTTGAGCTCTTCCAAGGCCTGGGAATGATTCATATTTTTCTTGGATGCTTTGGATGTAGGAGCTTTGGCTTTGTTATCTTCTTCTGGTTGTATGTTTTGATCTTCTTTTCACCAAAGTAAGATAATATAGTCTGACTCTTTTTGTGCTGCTTACTCATGATCCCGGCCAATTACTTGAGTTTTAAACTCTTTGTTAAAGTAAAAGTCTGCTTCCAATGTGAAGAGTGTACTGTCCCAAGCTTCGGGGGTTTGTACAGTTGTTTTCAGAGGTACTTCAAGGGACCTGTAAATTTTCAGTTCTTCCCAGGTGATATGATAAGGGGCGAGGTGTTTTCTCTCTACCACCACAACGAGCTCCACCACACCAGCGTTCCTCCTCACCCCAGGACCGCCCCTCAGAACTGTGACCCAGATCCAAGCATGGGTAAAGCAAGAGATTCTTGCCTCAGCACTGGCAAAGAGATTCCAGCAATCCCCCTCTGATCAGCCACTTGATTCCCCCTCTGTCTGTGGACCGGAAGCTCAGGAAAAAGCTGTGGCCCCAGGCCACACTCAAGACTTGCTGCTGAGACCTAACTCCTCTCTCACCGCAGTCACAGACTTTTCCTACTGACATTCTAAGTTGTCTTTGGCATTCAGGGGTTGAGAAGTCTGGAAACCACCACAGCTGCCCACGATTCAGTCCTCTGAGGCCTGCTCCAGGGTCGCTGCAGCTTGCGCACCCATGCTGAACTGCACTCTTCTCCCAGCCCTGCACAATATACCTTTCTGATCAACCAGCCAGGCTGTCTTAGACTGAAAATTTGTTTCACTCTGTCTTTTTGTGGGTTCTGCTGCTTTAGAATTTGTTTAGAGCCTTTTTTTAGGTATTAGGAGGGCTTTGGGAGAGAGCTCAAGACAGTCACTGCTTTCCCTCCGCCCCCCCTCATAAAACTTTTTCACTTGTCTTGGATCATTGTGTTGCTGAAATGAGCCGAGTCATTCATAGTTGATCATCACACAATGTTGCTGGTATTGTGTACAATGTTTTCCTGGTTTTTCTCATTTCACTTTGCATCACTTCATACAAGTCTTGCCAGGTTTTTCTGAAATCTGCCTGTTGATCATTTCTTATTGCACAATAGTATTCCATTACATTCATAAACCACAAGTTGTTATTCAGCCATTCCCAACTGATGGCCATTCCCTCAATTTGGGCTACTATAAATATTTTTGCCCATGTAGGTCCTTCCATTTAATGGGTGAGTTCATCCCATTCACATTTATAGTAATGATAACTAATTGTGTATTTCCCTCCATGCTATTTTCTCCTTGTTTATCTCCCTCTCCTGCTTACCCCCCACTCTTTCCCTCTTCAAAAAGTGTTTTACTTCTGATCACTGCCTTCCCCAATCTACTCTCTCTTTTATCAGTCTCCCCCTCCTCCTATCATCACTATCCCTTTTTTACTTCCTTATAGCTGAGATAGATTTCTATATCCAACTGAGTGTGTATGCTATTCCCTCTTTGAGCCAATTTTGATGAGATTAAGGTGTAAGCTTTATCCACCTCTCCTGCATCTTTGTCTCCATTATAATAGCTCTTTCATGCCACTTTTATGTGGGATAATTTATCCCATTCAATTCCCCCTCCTCCTTCTTCCAGTGCAATTTTCTTTTTCAACCCTTTATTTTGTTTTATGGTGGTATCATCCCATCTAAGTCACTTTATATCTACACCCTCTGTCTATATATATATATATATATATATATATATATATATATATATATATATACACATATATATATATATAATATAGGAACATATATATATTCCTTATAATTGCTCTTATAGTAATAAAATTCTTATGAGTTACAAATATTATCTTACCATATAGAAATATAAACAGTTTAACCTTATTGAATTTCTTCTGTTTTCTCTTTCTTATTTCTTTTTTACCTTTCTATATTTCCCTTGAGTCTTGTATTTGGAGGTCAAAATTTTTATTCAGCTCTGGTCTTTTTATTAGGAATGCTTGAAAGTCCTCTATTTCATTAAATATCCATTTTCCCCCCTCAAATATTAATTGTTTCTTTTTGGCTGCTTGCAGTACTTTCTCCTGGATCAGGTAAGACCTACTGTAGTGGAGGGGAAGATGGGAGGGTGGACTACAAACATAGCTTGAACCTTGTACTCATTAGTATTGACTCAAAGAGGGAAAAACATACACAATTTGTTGAATGTAGAAATCCATCCCACCAGAAAGGGAAGTAATAGAGAAGGAGATTAAGTAAAGGAAGTGTTGGGACTGACAGAAGGGAGGGCAGATCAGGGGTGGTGGTAGACTGGCTAGGAGGGAAAGGGTAAAAGGAAAGAGAGGACAGACAGGGAAAATAGGATGTATGGAAGTTCATAGGTAGTAATCAGAACTATAAATATGAATGGGATGAACTCTCCCATAAAATGGAAGTGGATAGCAGAATGGTTTAAAAACCAGATTCCCACAATATGTTGTTTACAAGAAAGACACTTGAAGCATATAGATACACCTAAGGTAAAGGTAAGGGGTTGGAGCAGAATCTATTATGCTTCAGCTAAAGCAAAGAAAGCAGGGGTTGCAATCCTGATCTCAGACAAAGCAAAAGCAAAAAAAAATATCTAATTAAAAGAGATAAGGAAGGAATCTATATTTTGCTGAAAAGTTCCATGGACAGTGAAGTCATATCAATACTAAACATACATACACCAAATGGTATAACATTTAAATTTTTAAAGGGGAAATTGAATGAACTAAATAAGGAAATGGATAATAAAATTATACTAGTGGGGGACCTCAACTTTCCCCTCTCATAACTAGATAAATCTAACCAAAAAATAAACAAGAAAGAAGGTAAGGAGGTGAATAAAATTCTGGAAAAGTTAGATAAAATAAATCTCTGGATAAAATTGAATGAGATAAAAAGGAATATACCATTTCCTCAGTAGTACATGGCACCTTCACAAAAAATTGACTATGCATAAGGCCATAAAAACTTCACAACCAAATGCAGAAAAGCAAAAATAGTAAATGAATATTTTTCAGGTCATAATGCAATAAAAATTATGTTCAATAATGGACAATGAAAATTAAAATTAAATTAAAAATAACTGTAAGTTAAGTAATCTAACCCTAAAAAAATAAGTAGGTCAAAGAACAAATCATAGAAACAATTAATAATGTCATTAAAGAAAATGATAACAGTAAGACAACATACCAAAATTCACGAGATGCAGCCAACACAGTACTTAGGGGAAAATTTATATCTCTAATTGCTTACATCAATCAAAAAAAGAAAAAGAAAAAGTAGATCAATAAATTGAGCATTCAACTAAAAAATAGAAAAATAACACATTAAAAATCCCCAATTAAACACTAAATTGGAAAACCTGAAAATCAAAGAATAGATTAATAAATTTGAAAGTAAGAAAATCATTGAACTAATACATAAAACTAGAAGATGGTTTTTATGGAAAAAAAAACAATAAAATGTACAAAGCATTGGTTAATTTGATTAAAAAAAAAGGAAAACAAAAAACCAAATTACTGTATCAAAAATGAAAGGAGTAAACTCACCACTAATGAAGAGAAAATTAAGACAATTGTTAGGAGCTATTTTGCCCAATTATATGTCAATAAATTTGAAAATCTAAATGAGATGAATGAATAGCTACAAAAATGTAAGTTACTCATATCAACAGAAGAAGAAAGAAAATACTTAAATAACCCAATCTTAGAAAAAGAAATTGAATAAGCTATAAATGAACTCCCTAAGAAAAAATCCCCAGGACCAGATGGATTCAAAAGTGAATTCTACTCAATATTTAAAGAATAATTAATCCCAATACTATGTAAACTATTTGGAAAAATAGGTAGAGTCCTACCAAATTATTTTTATGACACAAATATAGTGCTGATACCTAAACTATGAAGAGCCATATTAGAAGGGGAAAAAATTATAGACCAATTTTCCTAATGAATGTCAATGCAAACATTTTAAATAAAATACTAGCTAAAACTAAATGCAGCAATATATCACATGGATTATACTCCATGACCAGGTGGGAGTTACACCAGGAATGCAGAGCTGGTTCAGTATTAGAAAAACTACCAGAATAATTGACCATATCAAAAACAAAACCAACAGAAATCACATTAATATCTCAATAGATGCAGAAAAAGCCTTTACCAAAAATACAGCACCCATTCCTATTAAAAACATAGAGAAGGGGCAGCTAAGTGGCGCAGTGGATAGAGCACCAGCCCTGGACTCAGGAGGACCTGAGTTCAAATCCAGCCTCAGACATTTGACACTTACTAGCTGTGTGTCCCTGGACAAATCACTTAAACCCAATTGCCTCACCAAAATATGTGTATATATATATATATATATATATATATATATATATATATATTTTATTTGGGTCAGAAATTCTGAGGGTCTTTCCCTCCCATATTTATTTACATATATATAGTGTGTGTGTATGTATATGTGTATATGTGTATATATGTGTGTATATATGTATGTATGTATGTATGTATGTATGTATGTATGTATGTATATTTGCCTCATTTCTTACCTAGCCTTAATCACTGAATGGGTTTTGCCTCAGTCAAACAGAGACCTGTTAAATACCTTAGGAGTAAACAGAATTCCCTGTTAGATGGCACAGTGTATATAGCACTGAGACTTGATTTAGGAAGACCAAAGTTCAAATCATCAGAGGCAGCTGGGGTTAGAAAGACTTAGAGTTCAAATACAGCCTCAGATACTTACTTGCTATAAGACCCTGGGCAAGTCACTTAAATTCTGTTTGCCTTAATCCACTGGAGAAGAAAATGATACATTCCTGTATCTTTACCAAGAAAACCTCAATAAGATAATGTTTTGTCCATGGAGTCACAAAGAGTAGGATGTGACAAAATGACTGAACAACAACAACAAAGTTCAAACCTGGTCTCAGACATTAATTGTGCGACCTTGGACAATTCACTTAATCTCTGTTTCAGTTTCTTCAGTGATAAATTGGGAATTTTTTTCTGGAGCTGTTGTGAGGATCAAATGAGATGTCTATCAGGTGCTGTATGTTTCAGATTCTTCTCTGAAAATACTGAAAACATCAAAATCTGCTATCCAAAATTGTAAGTAGTCCCAAACTTAAATGCTTCCTTACTTATGTACATCCCTGAGAGTTTTCTTATGTGTACCTTTTCTCTCTTCACAAATATTGAAGGCATTGATAAGAAAATGTAACCCAGGTTATGTGTAGACTATTATATTTTGATTATTCCTGCTTTTGTCATCTATTGAGTAAATATTATTATTATTACTGTTTTTGTCTTCTATTCAGTAGATGTTATAATTACTCTTGCTTCTTACCTTCTTGTTTAGTAAATGTGACATGTTTAAGAGTCAATGATGCCATTGTGTCTGATTCTGTGTAAACTGAAAGCATGGCCATAGGAGCTCAGTAGCTACAGGGGTGAATGGTAGGATTGTATCCCTTCAACCTACTCTCCCAAGTACACGCACACACACACACACACACACACACACACACACACACACACACACAC
>NW_020949613.1:4765343-4823140 GCF_900497805.2 Vombatus ursinus
CACACACACACACACACACACACACACACACACACACACACACACACACACACACACATCCCTACCCCTCTGTGGTTACTCAAGGTAATAAGAAAGTCGAATAGTAGTAGCATCATCTCCAAGAAACTAGCTGGACCTGAAAGATAAGTATAAATTGGGGTGATTAAACCAGTATCAGCCCAGGAAGGGAGAAAGTGAAGAAAATTGGAGTTTAGAACCATGTTCAGGCTACACATATAAGTGCATTCTTCTTAGCCCTTATAATATATACCATGTCTGAGATCAAGACCCCATCATTCCTCTCTCATACTCTAGAAATCCAAATTCCATTCTCAGACACCACCTTCTTCACCAGCTGTTCTCTCCTACTTTCCCATCTAACTAACTCATCATTGATTAGCAACACTGATGAGAGCATTACATCTGTATTTAAATCCTTAAATTTTCTGTACAATTTTTTATAATTGTGAAAGATTACTTCCAGGTTCTTTCTGCATTTATTGCTATAGGGGTCAACATAAGTGTATAGTAATTGTCAGGTGAGATGAATCTCAGGAAGCTCTTAGGCATATCCCAGGTGCATACACTGGGAAGACAGCCGACCTCCCAAATATTTATTTGAATTTGACATGTGTCCAACATATGGTTGACAGATACTTTTGCTTCCCTCTGCAAGTTTGCCTGATGTTATTCTGTAAAGTCATGCTACTCTAGCTTCTGAGCTAAAATGTCATCTAGTCTAATCCTCTTATTTTAAAGATGAGCCCATTTTACAAATGAGTACCCTAGAGTCCTAGAAAGGTTAAGTGACTTGCCAAAGTTTGTCCAACAAGTTAATTGGAAAAAATAAAAAAACCATAACTCAGATCCCCAGAATTCCATTCCAGTACTTATCTCTCCTCTAGACTTTGCCCATAGTATAGTAGAAAGAATGCTGGATTTGTAGTCATAAGACCTGAATTCAAGTATTGGCTCTTCCACTTATTATTTGTATAACTTTGGGCAACTGTTAAACTCTCTGAGACTAAGTGTCTCTGTCAATACAAAATGAGAGTGTTAGAATAGATGATTTTTAAGGTCTCCTCTAGCTCTAAAGCTAATATACCATACACCTAATTTCCATTGACTGATTTCAGTCTACGCTAATTGCTTTCACCATAGCTTCATTCCCTAATTCTTCACTTCTGCAATAATGCCCCACTTCCAACTTTTGAAAGCCTGCATCTATCTCAGGTCTACAGCAGCAACAGGGGAAAAAACATCAGGATATTAGGAATGGCAAGTGGAAACATACTTTCCCTAAATCTAGAAGTGAAAGAGACTTCAAAGGCCATCTAGTTCAAGACTCTCATATTACGGATAAGCAAACTAAAGCTCAGAAAGTTTAAATGGGTTACCTAGTGTCACATAGGTAATAAACATCAGAGGTTGGATTCAAACCCAAGTCCTTTCACTTCCACTTTCATCCATTCCTTCTCTTGTCACTTTCCCTTCAAAGTTCTCAAATTCTCAGTACCATTGTAAGTTATGACATTCAAATGTTATTCCTTGGAAAGGTAATTAAATGTGATAAAAAAGATCATTGAACTGGCAAGAAAACTTTCAATTTAACCTCTGACTTTGTTGTTGTTCAGGTGTTTCATTCATGTCCAACTCTTGGTGACCCCATTTGTGGTTTTCTTGGCAAAGATACTGGAATGGTTTGTCATTCTCTTCTCTAGCTCACTTTATAAATGAGGAAACTGAGGCAAACAGGGTTGCCCAGGGACACACAGCTAGTAAATAAGGACAGATTTGAACTCAAGAAGATGAGTTTTCCTGATTCCAGGCCCAGCACTCTATCCACTGTGCCATCTAGCTGCCTCTGACAATTAGCTGCAATTCACTTCATTTCCTTAAGTGAACTTTCCCCACCTGCAGAAATAAAGGGATTAGAACAGATTATCCCTAATGTCCCATCCAGTTCTAAAATCCATAATAGAATAATCTTTTAGTTTTTAAAATGAAACTTCACTTTTAAGGATAATCTCACGAACTCAGAAGTCAATTTGCTCGTTGACTTTATGGTGCATAACTTTCCAAATGAAAAGGCCAAATAATAATTTTCCTAAATGTGGAACCACAAGTGAACTTTGACTATACTTTGCTCATGCAAGCCCATGGCTGTAAAAACGTCACTTTCTGTGAGGGAGTTTCCAGTTGTTCTTACTCTGTTTACAGCAAAAGTGTCATATTTTAACATTAGGCAGGGAAGTAACTTTCCAAATGCACTGTTCATAGCAACAAGAAACAAGATTCAGTTTGCTAGCCAGCACATATGGTAGGTCCATTAGCTTAGAGAGTAACCAATAAGAATACCACAAGATCAGCTATACACAGAAGCTGTTGAATTCTGTGGCAGCTGCATGTATTTTTTTTCCAGTTTAACAAACTGTGCTAATAAGTTGGCTGAAAAGTCAATGATTCCTGGCATTTTATTTATTGAATCAGCATATGTTTTAGTCACTTTCTAGTTTTTGTCAAAGTGGTTGAACAATTAAAAAATGAGAGGAAAAACACAAGGTGACTTAGATAGTAGGGGTGGGTACTAGGGGAATGGGACAGGAATTTATTGCACTATGAACTGAACTTTGTTTTGAACTTACTTTTGGAATCCAATTCAACAGAAATTTTATTAAGTGTCTACTATGGGAAGCATATTGCATTAGGCATGCTGGGAGATATGAAGGTGAAGAACCTTCCAGAAAATTGCAAACTATTAAGAGCACAACAGAGGTACACAAATAACTATGATACATTTTAAAATATAACTTCAGAGGTGAGGGATTTGGGGGTCCATAAGCATAGAATATTGTACATAATGTCAGGTTTTTATTTAAGGTATTTGATAAATTTTGCCGAATATTCTTGTCTTTTTATTTTTATTTTTTTTTAAGTATTTGCTCCTAGGAATTGCTATATGGCTGTCTGGGAGAGGGAAGGGGACACATAGACAGGGAAATCTAGGCAATGTAAAAACAAAAGATAACAAAATCTATTATATATACAAAAGGGGGTTGAAATAAAAGAAGGTAGGAGATTTCAGAAGGGAAATAAGACAAATGATTTCAGAGGAAGAGTGTTGTAGTAGGAAGTGTATTGCTTTTAGAGTCAGAGAACTTGGGTTTGAATCTTAGCATTGCCACTTACTGCCTATATGATTTTGACCAAGGTTACTTAAACTTCACTAAACCCAAGTTTCTACATTTGTAAAAGGAAAGGGTTGGATTATGTGGCATATAAGGCCCCTTCTAACTCTAAATCTTTGATCCTATAAAGTAGAATTTTAGTTTCTATTTTACAATATTCTCCAATAGATCTCTGATCTCATCCACAAGAGTACTCCCTATAATGACACTGATTACAACTCATCCCCCATCCATAACTGCCCATCCTGTATTAGTCTCATATATGTCCTCATAATATTCGTCAAGAGTGTCTACCCACAGGTATGCATGAAGACAGACTGTGACCCTCGAGGAGCATTTCCTTGGGCCCTTAGACTACTGAAAAGGGGAAATAGAATAGGGAAAATAGACATGTTTCCTCAATCTGTAATAACAGGCACCATCTACACTCCATGTCCCCAAATACTAAGGATTTTCTTTACATACTCTTGACATTATTTCAATGTCCATGGAACATATGGGCTATCTACTGATTAACTCTGCCTCTTGCTGCATGAACAGATTATCTTTTTTTCTAGTCAACTTGGATTTTGCCTTAGGAAACAAAGAAATCAGCTAATATTATTCATTAATTATAATTACCTATCATTTAACCTTATAAAAATCTTAAGAGGTGAGCATCTTTAACCTTCAATCTCCCAGCTGGTGAGCACTGGTCATATTTTTTAAGTGGTAGAAGACAAAATGAGTCACCTAGATTCAGAAAATGTCAAGGGTAGTTTGTACCATTCAAGATCAGATAGTCCAAACCCCTTGTTTTATAGATGAGCAAATGAAGCCCCAAACCAGTAAGTGATTTGCCCAAGGATTTAACTCCAAGAAACCTGCAGTACCAGCACTTGAATCCCAGGCTTTTGTCTCAGTCTGCTGATCTACGTCAATGCTTTCTCATGTAACAGGAGACTGGTACTTATGCAAAGCCCTCTGATGGTAGGTCTCTACCTTGAGATGATAGTGAGTTTCTTTCCATAACAGTTATGATAATGTATGAAGGAAATGTCTTGGAGAGACCTTAAAGTGGGTGTAGCCATTCTGTAACTTGTTTCATCTTGTTAACCATGTGGGTAGGAGAAGCCTTTTTCAATTGTCTGCTTAGCTGGCCACCTTCAAGAAACACCTTGGCAGGCCTCAGCCATTCTCTTAGGTTCATTGTCTTCACCTTTCTACTCATGTTTGGACTCTGTCACTGACTGAATCAGGTGAGAGTCAGTGCTATAAGAGGAAAAGACTCGGGCTGACATAAAGCAGTTGTGTTGCTCTGTTTTTTTTGTAACTGTTTTGTAATTGTGTAATCTTGTTCATAGTCATTGAATATTGTCCAAAGGCAGTAAAAAAGAGAGTGTGGGAAAATAATTCAATTTTAATGGAATCAATTTAAAATATTGTTAGGTAGATGTGGGTAGTATAAAAGTTCCATTCATTCACATTTGCTAAGTAATAATTTCATAAATAAAAATTATAAGAAGGCAGTATGGTATAATGGGCAGAAAGTTTGAGAACAAGACCTGGATTCAAATCTTGGATCCCATACTTATGAGCTCAATGTGATCCTCTGCATATGCCCCCCCCTTTTTTTTCCACCTACCTCTCAGGATCAGAGGACTGAATTATGTAAAAATACTTGGAAAGTCCTAAAATTCTATAAGGATGTGAGCTGTTTTTAAAGTATTGAACTAGAAATTAAATACAGATTTTCTTTCAAATAGTTGAGTATAGCTCTATCTCTCTTCCTTGAAGACAGACAAAAATCAGGGATACCCCAAATAAAGTCTAAATATAACATGGGGAGATTTCAAAAAGGCCAAATTTAAATATAAGGGAAATAGATTTACTGTAGGAAAAATTGTAAGTCTGATAAGAACCTTCCAAAAGTTTCCTATGAATTCATGAGAAACTAGAGGAACTTTGATTCTATAGTACTTTTAGCTCATGTGGCTAAATCATCCATCAAGTATACTTGAACTACTCTCTGTAGATAAAAGGCCAAAACAAAGCCCTAGGCTATCTTAACAGATACTCCCCAAAATGTTTAAGTTCTATGTTCTCCAGTTTTCTTAAGGTGTTAAATAATGTCATATGGATCTCTAATTGAAAACAGACTAACTCTAAGTACATACTTGGGCCACCTCTGTGAAGTAAACCCCAACACTTTCAGTGAAGCCAGGGAGGCCTTACTCTCTGGCTTTTATTTAGATCACCCAGAGAGAGATAGTTTCTAAATATCCTGAGTCAAAATCTAAACTCTCTGGAGATCAGCGACCTACATAGCTAATTCCATTTCCAGTTTAGTTTTCACTTGTGTGAAAACACCTCCTCAATGCATTTATAGAACCTAAGAGATTGCATGTTCCCTACTCTAATTGTGGAATTATTTTTCCATGGCCATTCCCTCCTTTCTCTCCTTGAGCCATATACTGCACTAGCATTTTGCCAGTTTTTAAGGAAATGGTAATATACCAAATAAATAAATATTCATGGAGGAATAACAAATGGATACTTGTCTTAGTTTGGAAAACAATGGACCAGAAGAAAGAGGAAGATTTTTTTAAGCATTTTTAAGTGCCTAGTGTTTCTAGGCCCTGTGCTAAGCTCTTTCCAAAAATTATGTCACCGAATCCTCTCAACAACCCTCAGAGATAGACGCTATTGTTATCCTCATTTTATAGTTGAGGAAGCTGAGGTAGAGGGAGGATAAGTCACTTGCCCAGGGTCACACTGCTAGTAAGAGTCTGAGGCTAAATTTTACCCCAGGTCTTCCTGACTTCAGGCCTGGTGCTCTATCCACTGTGCCACCTAGTTGCCTAAATTGACTTATCTATGTTACATATTTTAAACTGGTGGGGAGTTACGATTCTATGATATCACAGAGTCATATTATTTGGAGCTCCAAAAATACCTCATAAGGCATCTAATATAGTTGCTCATACTTCACTATTCCTCTCAATAAAAGCAAGAGAATATTTCATTACTATTTTCAGAAGGGGATTCAATATGCTAAATGTAGATATTTTGGACCCTGTCTCATTTTCCTCATCTGTAGATCAAGAGGGATTTCTGTGATAAAGATAGTGACATGAAAGTTTTCAGCCGAACTCAATTCCCTCTAAAACTACCAGAATAGGAAAAAATTGTATCAAATAAAATACTGATGAAAGAGATGAATGAAAAGAAACCATAATGAGTTAATCCCTATGAAAAAGAAACTGTAGCAAAGGACTAGACTTCAGAATAAACACAAAGTAAATACAGGGTAATTTCCAGGGGTGAGGGTGCTAGTACCTGGCTGGTGGAGAGGGAATCAGCAAGAACCTCATGTAGAAGGTAGCAAAAGAGCTTGACTTTCAAGGAAGCCAGGAAATCTATGAGGAAGAGGTGAGAAAGGGGTACATTTTCAAGGCCTGCAGAATGACGATAGAATGTCCTCCACTTCAGCGCTTTATACAGAGAATAAAATTCAGTATGACTGGGTAGGGGGCAAATTGTGAAGGGCTTTAAAAGTCAAACAGATGAGTTTTGCCTTTATCACAGAGATAGGAGGGATCCATTGGAGCTCCTTAAATCAGAGAATGATATTGCCAGGGCTGTGCTTTAGAAATATCGCCTTGACAGTCATATGAAGAATGAATTGAAGAGGAGAGAGACTAAAGATAGGACAATCAATTAGAAAGTTGTTGCAGGAGCAGCTAGGTGGCTCCAGCCCTGGAGTCAGGAGGATCTGAGTTCAAATCCGGCCTCAGACACACAATACTTCCTAGCTGTCTGACTCTGGGCAAGTCACTTAACCCCAATTGCTTCACTAAAAAAAAATTTAAAAATTTTAGAAAAAGAAAGTTCTTGCAATAGTCCAAGTGAAAGGAAATGATGACCTGAATTATTGTGATGGCTATGTGAGTGGAGAAAAGGAAACATGCAAGAGAAAGATTGTGGAGGTAGAAGAGAGAAAACTTAACAATTATAAGTATATGAAGGATAAGGAAAAGTCAAGAATGACTTCAAGATTCTGTAAATTAAAAGATGATAGTTCCTTGGAAATTAGGAACAGAGGCAAAACCAAAATGGTAGATTAAAGGGAACATTCTAGCCAGACTCTCCCAGTATTCCCCTCTAAGCAACTTTAAATAACACATCAAATAGAACTGTAAAGCAGCATGACTAATAAAAGGTTGGGGTGAGACATTTTTCAAGTCCTGGACAACTTAGGAGGTAAGAAGCAGAGTTCCATAGAGGAGTAGGGACTTGCAAGGAGTCCGGCCTGGAGATGAACTCAGCTATGGGTCCTGGAGGCAGCAAATGGTAGAGGCAGTGGTGGTGGCAGCAGCAGTACCAGGAGCTCTCAGAGCAGAGATGGCAAAGGAACTGAACACCTGGTCAAAAAGAGATTCCAGGGGCCCCCATGCTAGCATTGAACACAGGCCCAAGTGCCATTTGGAAATTCCATTGCCCAGTACCCAGACCCAAGTCACAGTTCCAAGGCAGAGGAAAATGCTTGTGGTTGTAAGGGAGCAGGGACCCTGGTTCTAGGGTCCCCTGGTTCCAGTGTCTTAGTCACAGCCCAGAGAGGCATAGTTACCCTACCTGGGTAAGGACCAGAGCACAGACCAATGGAGCATGACCACACTTCTCCCTTAATAACAATACCTTGGAAGCACTAAAAACTTACAGAACTAGCTGTGAAAACAACAGGGTGAAAAAGTATGAAGTTGGGACATTGATTCTTTCCACCCCATACCTCCACACCCTAACACAAGTGAGCAGAGCCCAACTCTAACATAAAGTTCAAAGTCAAAGAGGCTAGAAAAAAGGAACAAACAACAACAAAAAGAACCTTATAACAAAAAAGCTACAATGATGACAGGAAAGCTCAAGACATAAAATAAGAAGAGTGATATGCAAACATTTGCAAGCAAAGCCTCAAAGAAAAAAAAAATCATTTTGATAACTGCCTAGCAAGAATTCCTAGAAAAACTTACAAGTGATTTTCTTTTCCAAGCAAAAATTTTTTAATCAAAAAGCAGTAGAGGAAAAATTGGGAAAGAAATGAAATCAGTACTAGAAAATTATGAAAGGAGAATTAGCAGCTTGGTAAATAAGGTACCAAAAATATTGAAGAAAATAACTCCTTAAAACATAATTGGCCAAAGGCTAAAAGAGGTACAAAACCTCAATTAAGAAAATTCCTTAAAAAATTTAAACTGGTTAAGTGGTAACTAATGACTCCATGAGACATCAAGATACAAGAAAAAAAGTCAAAAGAATGAATAAATAGAAGAAAATATGAATTATCTCATCAGAAAAAAGTTGACCTTTAAAATAGACTAGGAGAGATCAATGAAGAATTTCTGAACTACCAGCGGTAGACCCAAGATGGTGGAGTAGAGGAAGCGCTACAGCTGAACTCTTTCAACATTCCCCTCCAAACATATTTAAACATAAATAAACAAATTCTAGGGCAGCAGAGCCAAAAAACTGTTGGTGTGAGACATTTTTCCAGCCCAAGATAATTTAGGAGGTCAGAATGAGAGGTGTGTGTCACTAGGATGAGGACTAGCCCAGAGCACACAAGGTGGCAACACCAACTATGAGTCTTGAAGGCAGCTGCAACAGTAGCAATAGTAGCTTTGGGAGCCCTCAGGCTAGAGACAGTAAGGAGTGGCCAGAAAGAATTTAAAGGGATCCCTGTGCTAGCACTGGGCACAGGACTAGGCACTATTTGACAACTCCATTGCCTATACCTACTTCCTGGTTGTAGTTCCAGGGTAAAGAGGAACACTTTCTGTCACAAGGGAGCAGGGGCCATGAAGGCCAAAGAAGACCATGATGCCAAAACAGCTATAATTTGCTTGTCTCAAGCAGGGTGGGGGGGGTAGGAAATGTGAATTGGACACAGTCTCAACAAGAATTCCTGGAGAGCTTTTAAAAAATGAATGAATTTGCAAAATTAGAGTGGTAGAGGTAAAATGGGGAAGGAAATGAGAGCAATGCAAGAAAATTATGGAAAAAAAAACAATAGCTTGGAAAAAGGCACAAAAATGCTGAAGAAAATAATATATTGAAGAGTAGAATTGGGCAAATGGTAAAAGAGGTACAAAAACTTACTGAAGAAAATAATTCCTTAAAAATTAGAATTGAACAGGAGGAAACTAATAACTTCATGGGACATAAAGAAAAAATAAAACAAAGTCAAGAGGGTGAAAAATAGAAGAAAATGTGAAATAACACATTGGAAATACAAATGACCTAGAAAATAGATCGAGGAGATATAATTTAAGAATTATTGGACTACCTGAAAGCCATGATCAAAGAAAGGCCCTAGACATCATATTTCAGGAAATTATCAAGGAAAACTGTCCAAGTATTCAGAGGGTAAAATGGAAGTTCAAAGAATCCATTGATCACCTCCTGAAAGAATCCCAAAATGAAAACTCTTAGAAATATTGTAGTCAAATTCCTGAACTGCAAGGTTAAAGAGAAAATATTTCAAGCATCCAGAAAGGAACTATTCAATTGCAATAGAGCCACAGTCAAAAGCACACATGATTTAACAGCTATAATGCAGAAGGAGTGGAAGATTTAGAATATGATATTCCTGAAGGCACAGGATCTAGTATTACAACCAAGAATAACCTACTCAGCAAAACTGAGTATAACTCTTCAGAGGGAAAAATAAGCATTTAGTGAAATTAGTACCATCAAGCATTTCTGATGAAAATACCAGAACATTTGACTTTTAAATACAAGATTCAAGGGAAATATAAAAAGATAAACATGAAAAAGAAATCATAAGAGACTCAGTAAATATAAACCATTTACATTCCTACTTGGGAAGATGATATGTGTAACTACTAAGAACTTTATAATTATTAAGGGACTTAGGACACTGCATAGAGAGAGGGTTTGGAGTAAGTTGATTATATTGGTATGATTTAAAAATAAGTGGATGGGTGCAAAAGAGGGATGCACTGGGAGGAGGAAGGAAAGGGAAGAACATGGAAAATTATTCCATATAAAAGAGGTATTCAAGGAAGAGCTTTTATAGTAAAGGGGAAAATAAGAAAGGGGAAGGCAATGCTTGAAACTCACTCTCATCTGAATTGGTTCAAAGAGAAAAAAATACACACACACACTCAATTTGGTATAGAATTTTATCTTGTGAAACAGAGAAATAGGATGGGAAGGGAATAAGAGGAAGGAAGGAAGGGGAGTGGTAAGTAGGTGGCAGATTAAAGGAGGCTGTGGTCAGCAGCAAAAAAAATGGTCAGAAGATTTTGAGGAGGGAAATGCAAAAGAGAGAAAGAGAAAAATAAACAGAAGTATGGATGGAGGGAAACGCATAATTAATAATCATAACTGTGAATGTGAATGGGATGAACTTACCTATAAAATAGAAATAAATAGCAGAATGAATTAGAAATCAGAATCCAACAACATGATGTTTACTATACACAGAGTTAAAATCAGTGTCTGGAGCAGAATCTGTTGTGCCTTAGCTGAAGTAAAAAAGACAGGGGTGGTAATCATGATCCCAGACAAAACAAAAACAAAAATAGCCCTAATTAAAAAGAGATAATCAGGGAAACTACAAAGTACCATAGACAATGCAGTAATATCAATACTAAACCTACATGCACCAAATGGCATAGCATCCAAATTCTTAAAGGAAAAGTTAAATGAGTTAGAAGAGGACATAAACAATAAAACTACATTAGTGGAGGACCCCAACTTTACCCTCACTGAACTAAATAGGAGAGATATTATGGATATGAATAAAATATTAGAAAGGTTAGATATGATAGACCTCTGGAAGAAATTGAATGGGAATAGAAAGGAGAATACTTTTTTTTTCTCAGTTTCCCATGGCCTCTCCCAAAAATTAACCATGTATCAGGATATAAAAACCTCAAAAACAAATTCAGAAAAGCAGATATATTAAACACACCCTTTTGAGACCATAATGCAATAAAAATTATATTCAGTAATGGACCATGGAAGCATAGATTAAAAATTACTTGGAACAAGGTAATTTAATACTAAAGAAAGAGTGAGTCAAGGAACAAATCATAGAAACAATTAATTTAATTGAAGATAATGATAACAAGACAACATTCTAAAATTTATGGGATGCAGCGAAAGTAGTACTTAGCGACAAATTTATATTTCTAAATGTATACATCAATAAAAGAGAGAAAGAGCAAGTCAATCAATTGGGCATGCAGCTAAACAAACAAAAAAAAAAAACTAGAAAAATAACAAATTAAAAAGTCCCCAATCAAACACAACCCTGAAAATCTAAAGAAAAATGAATAAAATTGAAAGTTAAACTACTACTTATACAATAAATAAAACTAAGAGCTGGTTATATGGAATAAAACAATAAAATAGATAAACCATTGGTTAATTTGATTTAAAAAAAAAAACAAAGAAAACCAAATTACCAATATTAACAATAAAAGGATGAAGGCACCACTAATGAAAATAAAATTAAAGCAACTGTTAGGAATTATTTTGCTCAATACATGCCAGTAAAACTGACATTATAAGTGACATGGATAAATATTTACAAAAAATATATGTACATTGCTCAGATTAGCAGAAGAGAAATTAGAATGCTTAAATGACTGTATCTTAGAAAAAAATAATTTAACAACCCATAAATTACCTCCCTAAGAAAAAATTCACAGGACCAGATGGATTTCCAAGTGAATTCTACCATTTAAGAAACAATGAAATTCCAGCACTGTATGACCTATTTGAAAAATAATAGGTAAAGAAATAGTCCTCCAAATGCCATCTTTGACACAAATATGACAGAGCAAATATAGAAAAAGTAAACTCTAGGATAATTTCCCTAGTGAATATTGATGCAAAAATTTCAAATAAAATAATAGCAAAGTGACTACAGCAATATATCATAAAGATCATCATTAGGTGGGATTTGTACCAGGAATGCAGGGCTGGCTCAAAATTAGGAAAATTATAAGCATAGTTGACCATAACAATAACAAAAACATGATTATATCAATAGATGCAGAAAAAGCTTTTGGCAAAATACAACACCCATTCCTGTTAAAGATACAAGAAATCTTAAGAATTAATGGAATCTTCCTTAAAATGATAAGTAATATATAATTAAAACCAAAAGCAACCATTATTTCTAGTGGTAATAAACTTGAAGCCTTCTCAATATGATTAGGAGTGAAGCAAAGACATCCATTATCATCACTATTATTCAATATTGTATTTAAAATGATAGCTATAGCAATAAGACAAGAAAAGGAAACTGAAAAGGATAAGAATAGACAGCAAGGAAAAAAAAAACATCACTCTTTGCAGATGATATGATGATATACTTAGAGAATCAACTAAAAGGTAATTGAAACAATGAACAACTTTAATAAAGTTGCAAGATATAAAATAAACCCACATTAATCATAAACATTTCTATATATTACCAACCAAACTCAGCAGAAAGCAATAGAAAGAGAAATTTCATTTAAAGTAACTGTAGACAATGTAAAAAACACTTGAGAATCTACCTGCCAAGACAAACCTCAAGACTATATGAATACAATTACAAAACACGTTTCACACAAAGAAAGACAGACATAAACAATTGGGAAAATATTAAATTGCTCATGGGTAGGCTGAGTCAATATTAAAAAAAAAAGTGACAATTCTACCTAAATCAATTTACTTTTTCAAAACTATGTCAATCAAATTACCAATGAACTATTTTATAGAGATAGAAAAAATAATAACAAAATTCATCTGGAAGAACAAAAGATCAAGAATATCAAGGAAGTCAGTGAAAAAATGTGAAGAAAAGCAACCAAGTAGTACCAGATTTCAAACTATATTACAAAACTATACAACAAATCCTCAGAACAATCTGGTGGTGGTTAAGAAATACAGTGGTGGATCTGGGGAATTAGATACTAAATAACCATAGTAATTTACTATTTGATGATACCAAAGATCCAGGCTTTGGGGCCTAGAATTCACTATTTGAAAAGAAAAATTGCCAGGAAAACTGGAAAGTAGTTTGGCAAAAAGTAGGCATAGACCAATATCTCATACTATACACCGAAATAAGGTCAAAAGGGATAAATTATTAAGACACAAAGGGTGATATTAAAAGTAAATTAGGACACCTTGGAAAATTTTACCTGTCATGTCTATGGATAATAGAGGAATTAATGACCAAATGAGATAGAGGGGGCCATGGAAAGTAAAGAGGTAGATAGATGGCTATGTGGATGCCTATGAGTCAGGTAGGTTGCTCAGTAGATAGAGCACTGGGCCTGAAGTCAGCAAGACCTGAGTTCAAACCTGACCTCAGACACTTACCAGGGGTATGACCCTGGGCAAGTCACTCAACATCTCTTTGTCTTTATCTACTTGAGAAAGATAAACCACTCCAGTGTCTTTGTCAAGAAAAACAATATGATTGATGAGTTCATGAAGAGTGGACACACCTGAAATGACTGAACAACACCAATAGAAAGTAAAGTGGTTCATTTTGATTACATGAAACTAAAAATGTTTTGCACAAGTAAAACCAATGCAGCAAAAATAAGAAGGAAAACAGGAAAGTTGGGGGGGGGAGGGCAGGATTACAGGAAGTTTCTCTGATAAGGGCTTCATTTCTCAAATATATTGGGAACTGAGTCAAATTTATAAAAATAAGAGTCATTCCCTAACTGATAAATGGTCAAAGAATATGAAAAGGCAATTTTCAGAAAAAAGAAATTAAAGCTATCAATAGTCACATGAAAATTTGCTCTAAATCACTAAAAATTACAGAAATGCAAATTAAAACAACTCACACCTATTAGATTGGCTAACATGACAGAAAAGGGAAAATGATAAATTCTGGAAAGGAAGTGAAAAAATAATATTGTAATGTTAATGCTCTATTGGTGGAGTTGTGAACTGGTCCAACTATTCTGCTAAGCAATTTGGATCTATGTCTAAAGTGCTATCATACTGTCCATACCCTTTGACTCAGCCTCACTTTAAATCAGCTCACATACAAATCAAGACATTACCCTGTGATAACATTGCTCATCTTCAAAAACAAAGGAGAAGCGACAACAACAACCACTACTCGTTCTGTATCCCAAAGAGATCAAAGAAAAAGGAAAGAAGACCTATCTGTATAAAAATATTTATAGTGGCTCTTTTGGTGGTAGCAAAGAATTAGAAATTGAAGAAATACCAATCAGGTTGGGGATAGCTAAACAAGTTGTGGAGAATGATTGGATGGAATACTATTGTGCCATGGGAAATGACAAGACAGATGT
This sequence comes from Vombatus ursinus, assembly GCF_900497805.2. Taxonomy (NCBI): domain Eukaryota; kingdom Metazoa; phylum Chordata; class Mammalia; order Diprotodontia; family Vombatidae; genus Vombatus; species Vombatus ursinus. Next base: position 4,779,871 of record NW_020949613.1, read on the forward strand.
TTTCAGAAAAACCTGGGAAGATTTATATGAACGTATGCAAAGTGAAGTGAGCAGAATGTGAACATTGTACACAGTAATAACAATATTGTCAAAATGATCAACTTTGAAAGATTTAGCTATTGTGATCAGTACAATGATCCACAATTCTAAAGGATTCATGATGAAAAATGCTATCCACCTCCAGAGAAAGACCTGATGAACTCTTAAGTACAAATTGAAGAATATTTTCCCTTAATTTTTCTTGTGTTTTTTTATTTTATTTTTGCAACATGGCTAGTATGGGAATATATTTTGCATAACTTCACATGTATAATGGGTATCATATTATTTGCCTTCTCAATGGATGGGATAGCAACTGGATAGAGAAAAGGAATTTGGAACTGAAAATAAAAAAAAGTTGAAATAAATAAATAAAATAGTAAAACATTTTTAAAAGAAAAAATTGTAAGTTAGGAAGAAAGGAAGGTTTAGAAGCATAATGAATTCTGTTTTTAAGTCCATTCACATGTTCAGCAATACTTCTCTGGCACTGTCATGGAGAAATAACAGTAACTCCCCCTTCTCACCCCCTCAGTCTGATACTGGTTTGTTTTATTTCACTGTAAGACTTAAAAGGTAATCCAGAAATATGCTATGGAATCATTTTCTCTCTATCTGTCTCTGTCTTTGTCTCTCCCTCCCTTCCTCCCTCCTCATTTTTTTTCTCTTCAGCTCAGTCTCAAAGGAAAATAAAAGATACACTTCTAATAAAATTAAAGACTTCTTAGCATTCCTAATGAGATAAACAGAGCTAAGTAGAAGCTTTGAAAGCAGAAATTGTAGAGAAGAGAGAAATTTTTAAAAAGTAGAATAATTATAAGTAATCTGAAAAAGCTGAATGATAATCAAGTGCTTATATCCACTATCTCTAACTCTGGGCCTGGGTGAGGGAAGAAGGAAAGGGAAGGGGTACAGGACTTGAGAGGAGACTCTGACACTTTTGAGGTACTTAACATTGAAAAATTCAATTAAAATTTATGTGTCAGAGGCAATTAACTCCTTATTTTCCACAGAAGGAATGTCAATCTTTAAACTCCTTGAAGGCAGAGGTTGATTCTTTTCTAGCTTTTTCTACCAGTGGCTTACACATACTAGGTGCTTAATAATTATTTATTGAATTTTATTCAGTGGTCAAGATTTGAACCTTGACACACAAATGCATTTTCCAGATGAATGATGCATACTCCTTTAAACACTGACTTTTCCCCTCAGGGAACTCAGAGGGAAACTTTCCTTCCTCAGAATTCAGATTGTTCTTCATAACTTTTTACTAGGTATAAAAAACTGTTTGTTTTATTTGGTATTATAGTTTTTTGTGTTCAAATTTTATCTCTCCAATCTGATGAAGAGTTCTTTGAGGGATCATCAATGTCTTAGAATAGTAATACATATGATAATAATGATTAAATTGATGACAACAATGATAATGATGATAACAATAACTCACCTTTATTTAGTGCTTTAAGTTTTTTGCATTTTCTTCGCAACAAACCCTGTGAAATGGGTATTATAAACCTTATTAGCAGCTTTTTAATCAAAAGAAAACAGTCCCAGTGAGGTAAGTGATTTACCCATAGCCATGCATCCCTTAAGTGTCATAATCAGCATTTGTATCCAGGTATTGAAGTCCATAGTTCTTTTTATTTGAATTTTTATCTCATTCAGCAGTCATCATAAAGTAGGTGGCAAATAGCTTTAAATATGTGGAGGCCTATCATGTGGATCACAAGAAAAGAAGTTTAGTTTGTATTTTCTTTGGTCCCAGAAAGTAGAATAAGTAAAGATAGAAGAGTGTACAATTTTTGCAATCAGTCCAGTTTGTCTGGAACTCAGAAAATTTGTGTCGGTCCAGTACAAGATAAGAAGGATCTTAAGGAATAAGTTTATGCTCTGTCCCACCAAGTCCCAAGATCCACCGGACAGAGCCCCTAACTAACTTTCATGGGATGAAGGTTCAGCCTCAGAGAGTGTGGAAGGAAAGAGGCAGAGCCATAAACTTGTCAGTATAGGGGACTCTAGAGCAGAAAAACCCATGTTCAGTGTCTGTGCAGAAATTTGAAGAAAGTAGGGTCAATAAGAGAGAAAGAAATAAAATAAACCAAAAACTATTGAGTTGACAAGCAAAACTAAAAAGCAGGCTGAGCATGAATATCTTAAAAAGGTAAATCAAATAACCAAAATGAAAAATGAAAAGGAAGAATTCATGACAAATGAAAAAGAAATAAAGGATCATAGGCTCATGGTACAAGAACGGGAAGGAGCTCCAGAGGCCATCTATTCTAATAACCGTATTTTACAGATAAGGAAACTAAGACCGGGGGAAATTTAATGACTTGCATAGGTAATAAGCATAAAAGGTAGGAATCGACCCCAGATTGGAGATAGAGCAAAGAAATTGGCTCCAAGTTATTTTTAATTCTATTCTACCTTTTTAAAGGTTACAACTTCACTTCCAACTCTACTCCACATCAGATGCCAAATGTGATGAAATAACTAATTATTCCTGATAACTTGATAAGGTCAATTTAAATAGGAAGTCAACTAATTGTTCTCTTACTCTGAGCAGGTAGGCGATATGTGGGAATTTTCCCCAGCAGTGGCCTTGTGATTTTACGGGGTTTCTGTTTCCTGTCCCCCAAGCCCAATGCACACACACACACATGAGCACACACATGCGCACACATGTGCGCAAGCAATTATGTCTTCCCTTCCTCCAAGTTAGAGTGCTTTGACTGCTACTTGTCCTGAGAACAGCTTGAGGTTCTTTGTCCAGATATGAAAATTCATAGTTATGGCTTTGTTTCAGAATCACAGAGATGGTACATGAAACCATGAGTTCATCCAAAGAGAAGGTATAGAAATAGAAAGGAGGACCAGTATAGAACCTGAAAAATACTCACAGTTATTGGGTAGATCATATATAAAGACTTGCTGAAAACTTAGAGAGAAGGCCAGCAATCAGGCAAACACAAAATATGCAATGAATAAAATTTCACTCTTGAATTTTCTTGAATTACAAAAATATCCGTAATAAATCATGACTAGAACTGACATTGAGTGATCAGGGTTTTGACCTAGAATTTATGCTGATAAAATGTAAACAATTTGAAGGCAAGAACTATTTTATTTTTGTCTTTGTATATCAAAACCAAGCATAGTAGACTGGCACACAGAAGTGCTTATTAATGATTTTTTAAAAAGATAATGATTTGGACTTCTGGGAGCTAAAATGGTAGAATAAGCAATAATCACTGTAACTCTCCCATATTCACCTCCAAACAACCATAAAATAGCACACCAAAACAAATACTTGTACAGCAGAATAGCAAAAAGACAGGGTAAAACAATCTTTGAGCCCAAGAAACTTGGAAGATCAGCAAGAAAGGTACTCACTTGCGCAGAAGGGAGAGCACATTCTAGGACAGGAAGCATCCCAGTAAACCAGCAGCAAGTCCCACCTCAGCAAACCAGTAGGAGATCCTGAGCCCCAGTGTGGTGGAGCAGACAAGTACCAACACCAGGACCCCCCACATGCCTTAGCATAGCCAGGGGAACCTACAGACTCCAGCTTCAAGAACCTCCATATGCTTCAGCATAGCCCCAGGGAAATACAGGAAGATCCCTGGGCCTCAGCACTGCCAGATGCCACCACTAGGACCCTAGCTCCAGCAGAGTAAGCTACCAGACTCCTATGGCCTCCAGCAGTACCAGTTAAGCTCTACCCCACCCCCTCAGCACAGCACCAGACACAAGGGCCCCTTGGGGGTCTCAGGGTAACATCAGCACAGCACCAGGTAAACAGCCAGAGCCTGCATCCTCTGACACAAGAAGCCTGAGGCAGTTCCTTGTCCACCCGAGGTACAGGGCTCAAATTTAAAAGAAAGGAAAAAGGTACTCCAAGAAAATCAACCAAAAATAATCTGACCATAGAAAGTTATTAGGGTGATAGGGAAGGCCAAGACACAAACTCAGAAAAGGACAAAAATGTCATAACTCCTATGGGCAAAACCCCAAAGAAAAATGATAAGTGGTCTCAGGCCCAGAAAGAACTCACAGAAGGGCTCAAAAGGGAATTAAAAAATCATGTAAGAGAGATAGAAGAAAAGATGGGAAAATAAATGAGAGCAAGACAAGAGAATTTTGAAAAAAGAGTCAACTGCTTGGGAAAACTGCTTAAAAAGTAGAATTGGCCAAATGGAAAAGAAAGTACAAAATATAATTGAGGAAAATAATACCTTAAAGTCAAGCAAGTGGAAGCTAATGACTCTATGAGACATCAAGAATCAACCAAACAAATTCAAAAGAAAGAAAAGATGGAAGAAAATGTAAAATATCTCATGGGAAAAACAATTGACCTGGAAAAATAGACCCAGGAGAGACAATATCAGAATCATTGGACTACCTAAAAACCATAATCAAAAGGATGACTTGGACAGCATCTTTCAAGAAGTTCTCAAGGAAAACTGCCCTGATTTCCTGGAACCAGAGGGCAAAATATGCATTGAAAGAATCCAACAATCACCTCAAGAAAAATATCCCAAAATAAAAACTCCAAGGAACATTATAGCCAAATTTCAGAACTATCAAGCCAAAGAAAAATACTTCAAGTGGCCAGAAAGAAATAATTCAAATATCAGCGAGTCACAATCAGGATTACACAGAACTTGGCAGCTGCAACATTAAAGAAATGGAGGCCATGAAACATGATACCCTGGAAGGCAAAGGAGGTAGGCCTACAACCAAGAATCACTTAGCCAGCAAAATTAAGCATAATACATCAAGCAAAAAAATGATCATTCAATGAAATAGAAGGGTTCTAAGTTTTCATAAGGAGACCAGAACTAAAGTCAAAAATTTGACTTTCAATATCAAGACCCGAGAGAAGCATAAACAGGTAAAAAGGGAAAAGAAAACATAAGGGATTCGATAGAGCTAAACTATTGACATCCCTACATAGGAAAATGACACTTATAATTATTAAAAATTGTACCACCAACTAAAAGGAATATACATAGATATAGGGTACAGCTATAAGGTAAATTTGTGGGAATGACATAAAAATAATTAAGGTATGAGAAAGAGGAGCACACTGGGTACAGAATGAAGGGAGAGGTAGAATGGGGTAAACTATTTCACGTGAAGAAGCATGTAAGACCTATTATAGTGGAGGAGGACATGGGAGGATGGACTATCAGCATCACTTGAACCTCACTCTCATCAGTATTATCTCAAAGACAGAATCATATATACAATCAGTTGAATATAGAAATCTGTCTCACCCAACAGGGAAAGAGGAGAGGAGGAGATCAAGTAAAGGGGGTGGGGTGGTGACTGACAGAAGGGAGGACAGATCAGGAGAGGTGGTAGACAGAAGCAAAACATTGGTGAGGAGAGAAAGGGTGAAAGGAGACAGAGGACAAACGGGGAGAAGAATAGGATGGAGGGAAATAACAGAAAGTAATCATAATTGTGAATGAGAATGGGATGAACTCTTCCATAAAATGGAAGTAGATAGCAGAGCAGTTCAAAAACCAGAATCCTAAAATACATTGTTTACAAGAAACATACTTGAAGTGGAGAGACATACACAGAGTAAAGGTAAGGGGCTGGAGCAGAATCTATTATGTTTTAGCTGAAGTAAAAAAGAAAACACACAGGGGTAGCAATCCTGATCTCAGACAAAGCAAATGCAAAAATAGATCTAATTAAAAGAGATAAGGAAGAAAACTATATCTTGCAAAAGGTACCATAGACAATAAATAATATCAATGCTAAACACACATGCACCAAGCAATATAGCATCCAAATTCTTAAAGAAGTTAAGTGAGTTACAGGAAGAAACAGATAGCAAAATTATACTAGTGGTGGACCTCAACTATCCCCTCTTAGAACTTGATAAATCCAACCAAAAAATAAAGAAGAAAGAAACTAAGGAGGTAAATAGAATATTAGAAAAGTTAGACATGACAGACCTTTGGCATGATTTAGACATAAAGGGTGACACCATAAGCAAATTAGAAGAGCAAAGAATAGTCTTCCTGTCAGATCTATGGGGAGAGGAAGAATTCATGACCAAATAAGAGTTAACATTACAAAATATAAAATATATCATTTTGATTGCATTACATTAAAAGTCATTTGTACAAAGAAAACCAATGCAATCAAGAGTAGAAGGAAAGCAGAAAGCTAGGAAACAATCTTTATATCAAATGTCTTTGATAAAGGTCTTATTTTGCAAATATATAGAGAATTGAGTATTTTTTATAATTAATTTATTTATTTTTAGTTTTCAACATTCACTTTTTAAGATTTTGAGTTTTAAATTTTCTTCCCCCACTCTCCTGCCTCCCCAAGATGGTGTGCAATCTGATATAGCCTCTGCTTATACGTTCATATCAAACTCATTTTCACACTAGTTATGATGTAAAGAAGAATTAGAACTAATAGGAGGAACCACAAGAAAGAAGAAACAAAACAAAACAACAAAAAAGAGAGCAAATCATATGTTTCCATCTGCATTCAGACTCCTAAAAAGGAGAACTGAGTCAAATTTACAAGAATGTAAGCCATTCCCCAATTGATAAATGGTCAAAGGAAATGAACAGGCAGTTTTCAGATGAAGAAATCAAAGCTATCTATAGGCATATGAAGTGCTCTAAATCATTTTTGCTAAGAAAAATGCAAATTAAAACAACTCTGAGATACCACCTCCCACCTATCAGATTAGCTAATACAACAAAAAAGGAAAATCATAAATGTTGGCAAGGATGTGGGAAAATTGGAACACTGATGCACTGTTGGTGGAATTGTGAATTGATCTAACCATTCTGGAGAGCCATTTGGAACTATACCCAAAGGCAACCAAACTGTGCATACCCTTTGAGCCAGAAATGTTAGGTCTGTATCCCAAAGAGATCATAAAAAAGGGAAAAGCACCTACATGTGCAAAATATTTATAGCAGCCCTTTTTGTGGTAGCAAAACATTGGAAATCATGGGGATGCTCACCAATTGGGGAATGGTTGAACAACAAGCTGTGGTTTATGAATGTAATGAATACTATTGTGCATTGAAAAATGATGAACAGGCAGATTTCAGAAAAACCTGGAAAGACTTGTACAAAGTGGTGCAAAGTGAAATGAGCAGAACCAGGAAAACATTGTACACAATATCAGCAACACTGTGTGGTGATCAGCTTTGATTTACTCACCTCTTCTCAGCAACACAATGATCCAAGACAAGTACAAAGCATTCAGGAAGGAAAATGCTATCCATATCCAGATAAGGAAGCATTTTTTCATTTACTTTATTCTTTCTCATGTTTTTTTTTCTTTTGATCGGTTTCTTGTTTCACAATTGTGACTAATATGGAAATATTTTTACATGATAGTATGTGTATAATGGATTAATAAAGGGAATCCTTTATTATATATATAGATATATATCTACATGTATATGTATATGTGGACATATATGTAGATGTATGTATACATATACATGTATATATAGACATATATATAGATATCTATATCTATAGATAGATATCTATATATCTACATATATGTACATATGTATTTCTAAGTATGAGGATGTAATTATAGTGAGCAGTGTTGAAAATGATGGGAAGGGAGAGGGGAGGGGAATGCCATAGCTATTTCCATTTGGTATCTCTAATTTCATCCCTCCACTTCTTAATAGTACAAATTGCTTTGGAAAGCTCCTCCTACCTCCTCACTCTCTTCTCTCTTTTCCCTCTTTCCTATCTTTCTTTTCCTCCACTAAATTCTTATTCACATTTCTCATCATGGTATGGAAATGACCTTACATTCTTGAAGATAATATCTGCAGTGCATAAACACTGGCAAGTGCTCCCAAGATAGGAAGGAATTAAGGATGGTCACAGAGATGGACACATTTCTTTCATCCAAGAATCAGGCTGAGTATGAAAAAGTCAGAAAGTTGGCCATCAGGGGTGAATTATTTGAGCCAAAGATATTCATCCTGTACTCTGATATATACAACCCCTGTGATTGTGAGTCAGACATGTTACCTCTCTGGGCCTCAGTTTCTTTTAGATAAGATGATTTCTAATTTCCTTTCCAGGACTAAATTTGTCTTGGTAATCTACATTCTAGCCAGGTTATTATTCCAGCAATCTTTTGACCATCTGCTCTGCCAACTCGTAAGAACTGACCCCACACACATACACACACACACACACTCCTCTTTTCCTCTGTGAACAGTTATCAAATCAATCCTACCAAAGAGTCTAGAAAAGATCCTTTGAAATATACTCCTCAATGAGTCTACTCACTTTCCCTCTAATTTTCCAAACTAAAATATCTCTTCCTGGTTACCACTTCTATTTATGTGTTTTCTTCCCATTTTAGAATGCAAGCTCCTTGAAGGCAGGTCTTGCATTTATATCTGTATCCCCAGTTATTATCAAGTGCCTGGCTCATTTGAAAACACAGACCTTTGAACTACTGTGAGATCTTTCTCCTCTTCTCCTTCCAAAGTGAGAAATGAATGGAGATCAAGGTGGAAGAGTACTTGAGATTTAGAAATTGCATTTAGGGTTAGTGGCAGAGGAGATATTCTAATTGCTCTCTTGTTTATTTGTTTCTTAAACCACTATTCCTCAGGGCCACTACATCATTCTCCCACAAATCATCCCTTTGAGAAACTGCCACGACTGGATAAACTATATGTCTGCCCCAGTGTTTCCTTACTTGTTTGTGTCCTCTAAAAAATGCTCACAGTTGCAAATTGGATCCAGAATTTACTCACCAACCCTTTACATGTTGACTTTGAAGTAATATCATCACTCATTTAACTTGTCTGGTCCTGACATTAATTTCCGTATTTGTAGATTGTTCCCCAAGTATATTCTCTAAACATTTCACAAGACCAAAACAAACATAAATATCACTGGAGAAGGAAGTAATGAGATATCAAGCCTAACCTGGATGTAAGTAACCACCCAAGAAGTCCTTGATATAAGACCCAGGAATGCATAACTGTAGAAGGAGTCCTAAAGACACCACCAACCTGGAATTCATTGTATTGTCTGTCTACTCTCAGATTCTGCTAGGCAAATTACAAGGTGTTACTGAGATCTGTAATGATACATTAACACACTGTTTTGGATACAAAATATTCTCTACAGTTAAGTCCATTTAATAAAGAAATACCCATTTGCTGAAAACTGGTTACTTCTTTTACTCCTGTGGTTCTGATCTTTAGGGGAAAATATGAAATGCAGTGGAAGGGCCGACTGGCATTATAACAAGAAAGAAAGATACAGACAATCGTCTTTTCTCTCAATAAAACCAAAATTCTTAACAAATCCTTCTTTGATTTTTCACAAGAGTGTGGAAGTGACTTTGTTCTTCACTCAATCAAACAACAAGCATATACTAAGTACACACCATAAATCAGGGATCATGGGTCTTAGGGACAAAATGTGGTACAGTCCTTGCCATCAAGGATGACACAGATTCATACACAGTGTATGGTGGAGGGAACGGAGGAGTTTTGTTGGAAAATAACACAACCACAAATAAGTACAAATAGGCAGCTAGTTGGTGTAGTAGCTAGAGTGTTGCACTTGAAGTAGGAAAAACCTAAATGAAAATCCTGTCTGTGACATTTACTAGCTGTGTGACTCTGGGCAAGTTGGTTAACCTCATTCAGCCTCAGTTTCCTCATCTGTAAAAAAGGAATGTAAAGCATAAATAAAAGTGCTGAATAAACTTTAAAGTGCTAAATAAAGGCTAACTTTTATTACAGGATATATACAAATTGAATCCAAAATTATTATGGAAGGGGAATCAGCATTGGAGGGGAAATGAAGAAAAACTTCTTAAAGGAGGTAGTACTTCTTGAAGGTTATGTAAGTAAAGTTTAAACTCTGTCTGGCCTGCCAAACTGAAATGGCTTGAAATATAGGGCATAGTAAGAGAGGGGATGTCTGGTCGGAGACTATGCCACAGTAGCTATGGCAGACCAACTTAGAGGAAGCACAATCTATGTAAAGGATAAAAGAGCTCTCAGAGTATTGATATATAGGTATAACTACTCTGAACTGAAAGAATTCAGAAATACTTTTACTTGGCATTTCATAAAGGACTTGGGGGGTCAATTAAGAAACTTGACCTGGGGGTCTAATACTTCTATCTCATAAGGGCTTATAATTAAATCAATTCAACTGATCCCATACTTAGAGATTTAGTCTTAACTACCTATTATTACTAAATATTTTAAACCATAATAGATGAAGAAAAAAAATCTTCACTTTAAGGGCAAAAAAATGAAAGTATGGAGTGAAAGAAAAGATCAATCCAAAGTACCGTTCTGTCTTCTTCTGCCAACTCATCCTCTTCTAGAAGAGGGCACTGCTGAGGAATAAGTGAAACTCATCTTAGAGCTTGATCTTGGGGTTGCAACTAATTCAAATCCACTACAAATATGTTTGAATGGATTTGTGATCTCGTCAATGTAGACAATCCCTCCATTGATGCAGGTCACAGCAGATCTATATGTGTCTATTCTCTACTATTCTTTCAAGTGTCCTCAAATTAATTGTTCATAGTTGGATGAATACGGCCTATATGAAAGACTTCCATTTTCTCCCGCTATCAAAAAAGCATAAGGGGAGCCACATAACCTGACCTGCCCACCTTCTTTTTTTGATTTTACATTTCTATAATAGCATGTTTTCTTCAGATGCTTATTCAAAGTTCTTTGCTATGTGTTGCAGCCTGCAATTCACTTCTCTCTTGTCCTCTAAATAAAAGTCAGTTTTAATTCTTTGGAGAACATAGTGTTCCATTACTTATAGCCTTACAAGAACTTGGGCAGAATATGAGTTTTAAAAAGATTTTTTTCATAGGAGCAATTTGTGGTCGTTGAAGGAGCTTTGTAATTTCTTGAGAGAAATACAGCCCACCCTCCTTTACTTGGACAATTCTAGTGCCATTTGCACTATATGTTAAATGTGAAAACACACACACACACACACACACACATACCCATTCATACCACATATACCCAACATACCCATTTATACTGATGTATGAATTCTCTAAGTTGTCCATCAAAATGCATATCAAAATCTGAACAATAAGGATTCTTCATTTTGTTTTCCTTGGTAGATATTTAAATTATTTGCAGTGATTATGAAACACATCCAGAGGGTCCTATAATATTCTTGGACTTGATAGAACAAGCACAATGCCATCCACAAACAGGAATATTTGGAGACTCACACCATCCATAAAGAATCCTTCTTCTATGCTTCTCTGCTATGTCTTTTACATGAGTAAAGAGTTAATGATGTATAACTGTGAAGTTTCTGCATAGTCTACAAGTCTTTGGACTCATTCCATATTCCCATCTTCTAATGTATTTCTCACTATCTTTACCTGTTTCCTCCTTTGCACTGATGTCACCAAATATCAAAGTTTGATTTTCAAGAATAGCCATTTAAATCAAAGGGGTGTTTTGTTCCAAAATCACCTTCTAACATATATGAGATACATCTTTCATTTAATCTTGGGCCTCTTTGGTTACAGTCACAATTATTCTTCAAATAATCATATAGCAATTACCTTACAATCTTCAGAAATCTAGAGTCATACTATCATATACCTTCTAGTACTTACATTGATTTCAGGTTCCCATAAAAGTTAAAGGATGCTATACCATATCCAAGTGAACACTAATCAAATCCCAAGCCTATAATGTCCTAGGAGCCAGGTCCCCTCAGCATCTGTAGGATACTGTGAAATCCTGGCATTCCTGGCAAAGACGAACAAGTGGTAAGTACTCAACCACTCTCCTTCAGGAGCTATCTTAAGAATGTATTTGCATATCAAAAAAACTGGAGAGATTGATTTGGATAATTGGGAGGTTATTGAAAGAATACTGCTCTGTGTGGTCTTTCTTCTTAGAATCTACCTCAGACCCTTGATAGAGACTATAAAATACATATGTACCAAAAAAAAATCGATTTATTTCATACATTCATTTAAGGTTTTGTTTCCCCCCACCCCCACCCTAGACCATACACAAATAGAACCACAAAACCTAAATTATGCCCTTGAATGCAGAAGAGACAGCCACTTTATAAATAATATCATGCTTTCATTTGATGATAGAGTGACGTCTTGGCTCATTCTTTTGATGAATCAGTTTGGGTTAGTTGTTATTTGTTTGGTTAGACAAAGCTTACTGTATCTCCTTAAAATATTCAGAAAAAGAGGAAAACAATACAACAGTATTTTGAAAATAAGAGACTTGAAATATTCAGTGGATCTGGGGGAAACTTTAGAGTACTCTTGTAAAGTATTTAGTACTTATAGTGTGTGGTTGTTTTTTTTTTTAATTGTGGTACTTTCATTGCCCAGGACTTAAATTATCATATTTCACCTTCAAGATACTAGTCCTAAGAATTCAAGAGATTTATTTCCCCAGTCCAAAGAAATGAAAAACCAAAAAATTATAATAAAATTTTAGAAGAATTTTTTTTGATCTAGAGATGGAAGGGAACTAGATGAAGAAAATGAGGCCTTAAGAGATTATTTTCTGAAGATTATACAGTGCTTCCCTCAACCATGGGACCTGGTTAGCTAACTCAGGTTCTAAATATTTTATGGGTGAGAATCTTTTCTGTACCATGACCCAAAAACAGGTTAATTTTTTTACTTTATTTTTTTTTGCTACTCATCTAGAGAATATACCCAGCTCAAAACAAAGGCACATAGGGAAATACCATAATAATAAAGATAATAGTAGACTAGGATCATACACAAAGATTACATTTGGGACATGGATATATGAAGGCCATATGTGAACAGGATAACTGCATACAAGGGCAATTTTTACATTGGTAGATACCATATGAATGCCTACTCTCCATTTTTTACCTCTTTGATGTATGTGACTAATAGGGGCATTGCTGGTTCAAAGAGTATATATATTTTAATAGCTTTTAGGGTATAGTTCCATTTTCTTTTCGGAATAATTAAATTGTCCTCTCATAGACCTTCCAACATCTGCCATTTTTGTCATTTGTCATCTTAGCCAATCTTGATAGGAGTGTGGTGGAACATCAAAATTGTTTTAATTTGGTTCTCCAACTGCTCCTCACCTATTCATGTTTCCTCTGAGCAGCATCTTTGGAGCACAGCTGTTGTTGTCAACATGTTGGCAGGAAATGCCAGGACTGGGTACCTAGCCCCAGTTTCTGAGCTACAACTGTTACATCAGATTGGCAGTTCAAAGACATCAGCCTTTCTGATTACAAAGGGAAATAAATTGTGTTCTTCTTTTACCCCTTGGGCATAACCTTCATGTGCCCTAGTATTAAGTGACTGAGCTGAAGAATTTTAGAAATTCAACTGCCAAGTGATTGGTGCTTCAGTGGACTCACACTTCTGTCTCCTTGCCTGGGTCAACCTATTCAAAAAGCAAGATGGACTGGAAGCCATGATTATCTCACTGGTGTCTGACCCCAAACATACCATTGCTCAAGATTATGAGATCTTTAAGCAAGATGAGGGAATTCCATTTGGGGCTATCTTCATCATTGATTACAAGGTGATTCTTCACAAGGCCACCATCAGTGACCTTCCTGTGGGCTGCTTGGTAGAAGAAACATTGTGTCTAATCCAGTTCTTCTAATTCACAGACAAGCATGATGAAGTGTGCCCAGCTGGCTGGAAATCTAGGAGAGATATGATCCAATCAGATGTTCAGAGGAATAAGGAACACTTCTCCAAGCAGCACTGAGCATCTCTTTGTAGATATTCTAACCCAGGGGGACACACCTAGCCTCTGTCTGCAGGTCAAGAACAAACACGCTTAATCCTTCCCCATGCTTTCAAAAGAAAGGCCTTTGTAGAGATCGTCAAGGCAGTGTGGTGTAGCTGGGGTTGTCTCCTCCTCATGGCCCGTCTTTCCCTCTCCCTCAGAGCAACAGCTGATCCCCTGCCTTAGGCCTGTTGTATCTCTCTTTCTCCCTCTAATAACGAAGTGCTAGGTTAACAATGTTCATAACATAGTCATCCCTTGGGGCTTGAGTCCATCTAATGTTTTTGGAAATCTGTTAAACTTGCTCTGAGGAAAAAATGTTTTAATCTATATTTCTCTTATTTTTATAATTTGGAGCATTTTTCATGTAGTTGTTAGCTTTAATTTCTTCTACTGAAAAAAGTGTCTTTTCAAAAAATAGCTCTAGTAGATCTAATTTCTAAAATTAGCTTAATATGGAAATACGCTCTGCATGACTCCACATGTATAATTGATATCACATTGCTTGCCTTCTCAATGGGCAGGGAGAGAATTGAGAACTCAATTTTTTTAAATGAATGTTAAAATAAAATATAATTTTTAAAATAGGCCTTGGTTTTATCAAGTTTTATTCTGTTTAAAATACAGTTTGTCTCTTCTTTGATTCTCAGAATTTAGATTTTCTGTTTATATGGTGGATTGATTGATTGATTTTTAGTACTTGCTTTTAGTTGCAAGCTAAATTCACTTTTCTATTTTGCTTAAAAAAGTGTTTAATGATACACATTTTCCCTTAAGAACTCCCTTGGCTGCACTTCAAAAGTTTTGATAGATTTTCAAATTGTCATCACTTTCTTGATATAATTATTTACTATTTTTATTACTTACATTTGACCCAGTCTTTTTTTTCAAATAAATTTGTATTCACATCTTTTGTTTTCATATCATCTACATTTTCTATATTTCCTCTCCCTTATCTACTTGCAGAGAAAGATCCCTTAAAAGGAAGAATTTTTTTAGGGAAATTTAAAAAAAAATTTAGAGAATTCAGCAAAATTAAATAACATACAGAAAAAAGGATGACATTTTATATATCGTGGTCATATTCCCCAAATTCTGCAAAGAACCAAATGGACATGTCTTTATGTACCTTTCTTGGGCCCATGTGTGGTAATTATAATTTTACCAGATTCAATTTCATTTTTGTTGCTGTTATTTTTTCCATTATATATTGTAATAATTTTATATTATATTCTGAGTTCAGCTAGTCTTACTTTGCAGCTGCTCATCTAAGTCTTTCCATGGTTTTTTCTAGTCCATATTCATCATTTCTTTATGAAGAGTCATATTTTATTGCATTCATGTATGGCAATTTGTTTAACCATTCTACAAGTATTTGATATCTAGTTTATTTATATTTCTTTGGTAATGCAAAAAAATGCTGCTGAAATATTTTAGTGTACATATGGTGTGTTTCTCCTTTATCACCAACTTCCTTGGCATACACCTAGTAGTGCAATGTCTGGGTGAAATTACATAGGTATTTTAGGAAGTCTCTTTGCACAGTTCCAGATTGCTTTCCAGAATACTTGTACCAATTCACAACTCAACCCAAAATGCATCATTCCTTTTTTCCCACAATCTCTCCAATATACACTTTTCCAATATTTTGTCTTCTTTTCCATTTAGCTAATTGTGAGGTAAACGTTTAGGGAAGTTTTGATTTGAATTATTCTTCCTATTTTTGATGTTGAGCGTTATTTCATATGGTTGCTAATGGCTTTGTGTTTCTTCTTTTAAAAACTGATCGTTGATTTCTTTTGATCACTTACCTATTAGGGGATGACCCTTGATCTTATTTGTTCCTGTTGTCCATATATCTTGGATATTAGACCCTTATCAAGGGCTTTTTTTATGATTCCCTCTCCCCAGAGGAATCCCCTTCTTATCCTGCTTTCATGAATTTTGTTAGTGCAAAAGTCTTTCAACATAATGAAAGCAAAATCTTTTATTCTATCTTTTGTAACTGCTTCTATCTCTTATCTGACTCCCTCTCCCCAGCTATGATTGTTTAACACTGGAAGAATCAAGTGTGTCAATAAATGCAAAAATTTAATTGGTCCTTCAAGGTATTCAGAATTCTGAGTAAGGTACTTGAACTGCTCCTCTTTGGTTTTTAATGATATGATCCTTATTATACATTTAACATATCCATTTTAAGTTTATTTTGCTATATAAGATGTTGATCTAAACTTAATTCCTGCTAAACTTCTTTTCCAGTTTTCCCTGCTGTTAACTGGACAAAATTCAGTATCAAAATTCCATTGACACTGTAAATCTTGCCAAATAAGCTGGGTTCCCCACTCCTCAAGGTAATCTATGTTTGTGGGGGCAGCTAGGTGGTACAGTGGATAGAATGCTGGGCCTGCAGTCAGGAAGACTCATCTTCATGAGTTCAAATCTGGCCTCAGACACTTACTACTTGTGTGACCCTGAGCAAGTCACTTAACTGTGTTTGCCTCAGTTCCTCATCAGTAAAATGCACTGGAGAAAGAAATGGCAAACCGTTCTGGTATCTTTGTCAAGAAAACCCCAAATGGGATCACAAAGAGTCAGACAGAAAGAGAAAATGACTGAAAAAATCTGTTTCTATGATTCATTCTTTCTTTTATATATTAAATTTTATTTTTTCAGTTATCAAACATTTATTTATTTTACCCTTCAACTAAGGAACAACCAACAAATAACTAATTAAACAATTAAAAAAAAGAAAAGCTAACAAAATCTTTGTAACAAGTAAGCAAAATCAAGAAAAACAAATTCTCATAGAGGTTACATATAAAAATGTTTATCTCAGTTTACATTTTGGTTCATCCCCTCTCTGTCAGGAAGGCATAGCATTCTTTGACATTGGTTCTGTGGAATCATGGTTGATATTTGCATTGATCAGAGGTCTTTATTCTTTTATTTTTGCTAATATTTATGTTGTTATTGTAATATAAATTATTTTCCTGGTCTTTTTCATTTCACTCTGCATCATTTCATAATAGTTTTCCCTGGTTTCTCTAAAACTATTTCTTTCTTAGTTTCTTTCAAAACAATAGTATTCCATTACAAAAATAATTTGGTTAGAAATTTCCCTATTGATATCTCTTAGATACAAGTTCTTTGCCACTACAAAAAGAGCTGCTATAAACCTTTTTTATATGTATAGAACCTTTTCCTCTTTCTTTGATCTTCTTGGGAATATAAATAGACCTAGTAGTGGTATTGTTGAGTCATATGGTATGCACAATTTAATAAATTTGAGGATAGAGTTCCAAATAGCTTTCTTGAATGGATACATCAGTTTACAACTCCATAAACATTACATCAGTGTGTCTGCTTTCCCATACCCTTACAACATTTGAAATTTTCTTTTTTGCCAATTTTACTAATTTGTTGGGTGTGAGGTAGAACAGAGATGGTTTAACTTGTATTCATCTAATTATTAGTGATTTTGAGCATTTTTCATATGGTTATAGCTAGCTTGTATGTCTTCCCTTAATAACTTCTTCATATTATTTAACATTTATTAATTAAAATGGCTCTTATTCTTATAAATATAAATAGTTCCATATATGTATATATATATATATATATACATGTTGGAAGTGAGAACCTTATCAGAAAAATATTCTGCAAAAGTTTTTCCCCCCGGGGTTAACTGCTTTATTTCCAGTCTTTAATATTTGTTTTTGGAAAAACTTTTTTTTTTATTTTTAACAAAACTGTCTAATTAATCCACTGTGATGGTCTCCATTCTTGGTTTTGACCAGCTGATTCTCTAGGATTGTATAATTTAGTCTCCATTTATTTTTGAATCCTTTCTTCAAATTCATTTTACTAATTATAATTTTATTTCACTGTAGTAGGTCAAAGAACTATTTAATATTTCTATTTTCTGCATTTATTTATGTGATTTTTATATCCTGGCATTTACTAGATTTTAGTTAAGATACTATGTAAAGTTGAAAAAAACAGGTAAATACCTTACAATTTCCATTTATTAATCAAGAGATATCCATAATATAGAACTTTTAAAGAAATCTATATTTCCAAATACAAATTTAAGTCTCTAAATATTTTATTATTAATTACTTCTGTTTATTTGTTTCACCTTGTAGGGCACACATTGAAATCACCCATAATTTTTGTGTTACTATTTCTGCCTATATTTCATTTAGCTTTTACTCCAAGTACTTAGATGCTATGAAACTGAGTACATGTATATTTAGTGTTGATATTATTCCATTCATTCATCAGAATTAGTTTAAAAAATTAAGAACGAATAATAAAAGATGTAGTATAAACCTGAAACAACTCAACTGTGAACTATTTAAACAAGTATTTAAAATTTTTAAAAGCAGAAATATACAACAAAAATGACATAAATACTCACTAAAATAATTTTATCTACATCTTTAACCAAAAGACACTAATTTCCACAAGAAAGAGAACAAGAGTCCAAATATATATTAGTTAGAAAACATCTGACTTACTTGCCAGTTAGAGAGAGATGACTGCCAAGTTAAACACCAGGTAAAAAATATAATTCATTTTAAAAATCTAATGAAGAAGAGTAGAGTTCATCAAGATGGTGGAAAAGCATAAGAGAAGTATCACCAATCTCTACCCCATTACTTTTCAACATAGATCTGGAAAATGTACTGGACCATTAACGAATGAGAAATATAAGAGAGAGAAAAATCATAATTGTTTTTCCAGCTTAGCAAAGGAAAATAGACAAAGAAGTCTACGGACCCTGGTGACAGAGTCTAGTCAGAAATAGCCATATGACAAATATTCCAGCAGAGAAAGAGGCTGTGTACCAGAGCCAGAAGAGTTCCTATATCTAATATAGAAGGGTCTGATGACTTTTTGTGGTGGGCAGGAATAAATGCCAACTTGAAGTTCTATCACTCATAAAACTCATGCATCCCCTCCCAAAATGTGCAGAGCCCATCCCTAAAGTCTGAAGTCAGGAAGTAGCCTGGGAAAATCAACCACAGTCAGAATCACATAAGATGTAATAACCATCAGTATAAAGAAGTGTAGAACTTGGAATTATATATATATAAGTTTACCACCAGGAATATCTTATCCAGAAAACTGAATATATTCATATAGGCAACAAATAATGTAATTTTAATGAAATAGAGGACTTTCAAGTAATCTTGATGAAAAGATCAAAGCTACATAGAAATGTTGAAGTGCAAACATAGAAATAAAGAGAAACATTAAAAAGTTAAGCAAATAATCATAATGAACTAATTTTTTTTAAGGTTTGCATTCTAATGTGGGGAGATGATACACATGTCCCTGCAGAACCTTGTCATCATCAGGAATCACAGAGAAAGTCTAATTAGACAGAATTTGGCAGTGAGTCTGTTGGTTTTTTGGTTTTTTTGGTTGTTGGTTTTTTTTTTTTACTATCTTAAAAAAATGGAAAAGAAAGAGTAGAGGAATACATGGGAAGGTATGCAGAAAAAGAGAGAAAGGATGAAGGAAATTATCTTACAAGATCAAGTTGTCCAAGTAGAAATCTATATAATAAAGGAGGAAAGGATTGGAGGAACAAGTGGCACTTAAACTCATTCTTGTCTGATTATATCGAAGGAGACAAAATACACACAGAGAATTGGTTGTAGAAATACATTTCACTCAACAGGGGAAAAAAGTAAGAGATAAAGAGAGTAGGGTAGATTAAGAGAGTAATTAGTCTTAATCAAATCAAACTAATCGAAGATATATGAATATGTTTATATCATTTTTTTTTAGTGGCAAAGAATTAGAAATGGAATGCCCATCAATTGAGGAATAGATGAACAAGTTACAGCATATGAATGTGATGAAATACTATGGTGCTGTAAGAAGTGATGAACTGAATGGTTTCAGAGAAACCTGGGAAGACTTATATGAACTGACCACAGTGAAGTGATCAGAAATAGTAGAAAAATGTATACAATGTCAAAAATATTTTAGAAAAACAATTTTGAAAGACTTAGGGACTCTGACCAATGCAATGACCAACCATGATTCTAGAGGACTCATATTGAAATATTTAATCATCCTAATAGAGAGACTAGGAGTACAGATTGAGGCAAGACTTCTTGTTTGTTTTCATTTTAACATGGTTAATGCAAGAATTGGGCTAACTTGATAATGAATTTTGTAAAAGAGATTTTGTTTTGTTTTCTTTCTCACTGGGGGAGGGAGCATAATTGAATACAGAGAATACATATTTTCAATGAGTAAAAATCCATGACATCATAGATCTTTTTGAGTATTTTAGTATTATTTATTTATCTTTGGTGCCTTTAAACATCTTTTCCGCTGCATATCTCTTTTACTTATATCTATTTTTATTGTTTACCTTATCTGTGAATATGATTGTCACTCCTACTTTCTTTAGACTTACCTGATGTATACTAGATTCTTCTCTGGCCCCTTATTTTAACTCTGTGTTAATATTTATGGTTCAAGTGTGCTTTTCATAAACAACATAAGGTTGAGTTCTGCCTTCTTATTCATTGTGCCACTCTTCTCTGTCAAATGGATAAATTCTTCCGCCCAGAACTATTCTAACCAAAAGACAAAAGTAAAAGTGAAAGCATCATTAGATGACCACTGAAACTCCAAATTTAGCACACCCAGGAGTGTCATAGCCAAAATTTAGAGCATAGGGTTCAAAGAAAAAAAGTTACAAGTAGCCAGGGAGAAAGTGAAAAAGCACAAAGGAACAATAATCACATAGGATTATGAAATAATTAATATAAAGAAAAGCTTGAACTATGGTATAGCAATAGAATAAGGAAAAAAGGCTTATAACCAGAATTAATTTGTAAAACAAAAGTGAGGATAATCCTTCAGGGAGAAAAAAAATGACTTTTAGTAGAATTTGGAACTTTCCCGCATTTCTGTTGAAAAAACCAGAGCTGGTTAAAACTTTTGAAACAAGAACCTAGGATACAAGAGAAACCAAGAAAGGAAAATATATTTGAGCAATTTGAAAAGGGCCAAATAATCACCATAAACATCTTTCCTAATAGGAGGAGAAGAGATCATTATATTTATATTAGAATCTACCATATTTAAGCATAAAAGAAGTTAAAAATATAAACTCAGAGTTTTAACATGATTTTAATCAGTTTTGCTTTTTTTAAATAAGGAAAGGGGAAGGGAAAAGAATAAACTAGGAGAGAGAAAAAGATAAATCCATGTCCTTATATCATAATTAGAGTCCATCAAAAGAAGAATATGAAAATATATCATTTGGGCCAGGTGAGCCAGTATCTAATGATTTTCATACATCTGAACCAGGAAGGCTAAGGAAGGTTAAATGCACAGGTAAACTCTCATAAAACAGTCAGAAACCCATTTTGTTTCTTGGTTCCTACCTTATTACACTTAGCAAAGCAAATATCCCCAAGGGTCAATTTCCTCAGATGGAAAAAGAGCTGAGTGAAGCTATAGTAAAGAAATTGCTTTTAACATACTCCAATAATCTTCTTCTTTCCTATGAAATTATAAGAACTGGGATGATTAGTGACTTTTGAACTACTTCTACCCATCTCTGAGTGAATGTAAATAGCAATTGTTGCTGTTCTGACCAGAAACTCTGAGGGCCCTCCTCTCCCAGATTGATTCTTTGGTGAAGACAAACTCAGCCACCTTTTGCTTCCACTCTTACATAGCCTTTATTTACTGAATAGGTGTTGCCTCAGACAAACTGAGACCTGAGAAACACCTTAGCTCAAAAAAGCTAAGTATCTCACTGCATCCAGGGCCATTGCCAATCATCCTGACCTATGTCTTGCCACTGGACTCTGATGACTCTGGAGGAGAGAGTGAGACTGATGACTTTGCATAGCTCTGCCTCACTTAAATCCAATTCACTTGCCAGTTAAGACATCACCCTCCTGATGTCATTGGTTCTCTTTGAGAATGAAGGATGAACAACAACACCTCCACCCAGCAACCAATCACAGTTTGACTTCTCTACAGTAGTGAAGCAAAGATTCCAACACAAATCTTCTGAATCCAAATTCAGTGCTCTTTCCACTATGTCAAACTATATCCCCATGGAAAAACTGAATTTCCATGGAAGACTTCCAAATTTCATGTACATTAAAAAGGGGAAAATAATGGAATGATGCCATTGAAAATAGTGATTAACACAACAAACAAGAAATTAAGTAACATCTGGACTTCATTCAAATTGGATCATATAGTTGAATATAAATTGCTTTTAAAGCTGGATTCATTCAAATGAGCTACTTAAAAAAACATTGCTGAAAATGGAGCACGGTGTAGTGGGAAAAAAATATTAGGTTGGGAGTGAGAAAACCTGGACATTAATTGGACCTCTGCTTCTAGATTGCTCTGTGACTTTGAAGAAGTCATTTAATAACTCTGGGCTTCAATTTTCTTGGTAAAATGAAGAGGATGGATTAGGTTGTTCATTTGTTCATTTTTTTGAGCCTCTCCCATAAACAAAGCACTGGATGAGAGGCAAAGATTTAGGGGAGACATTCCCTGCCATAAAAGAGCTTATAATGATAATCAACAATTGTATTTAACAAATGCTTAATATCCACCAACCCTATACTAAATACTGAGAATACCAAGAAAATGCAAAAAGTCCCCTTTCCTCAAGGAGCTTACATCCTAATGAGAGGAGACAACATATTTAAATCTGTACACATAAAATAAATCCAGAGAAGATGGAAGGTGGCCTTAGAAGAGATGTCAATAGAAGATGTAGAGATTGAGATAGTCTTCATAGAGCAGGTGGCACTTGACCTGATTCTTGAAGGAAGCCAGGGGAACCAAGTGGTAGAAGTGAGGGTGCCAAGTATTCCAGACACAGAGCGAGTCAGGACAGAGGATGGAGAAGAGAGATGGAGTGTCATGTCTGAGGAATAGAATCATAGCTAGATTATAGATTTCATGAAGGTGAATAACATGTAAGGAGACTGTAATTGTAGGAAGGATCCAGCTGGTGAAGAGTTTTAAATGTCAAATAGGGAACTTTATATTTTATCTTGTAGGTAATTAGGAGACTTGAGAATTTACTATGTAGAGGAACAACGTGGTCAGACTTGCACTTCAGTAAAATATATTTGACACCTGAGTCAAAAAGAATGGATTAGCATGGTCAAAGAGTTGTGGTAGGGGAATTAACAAAAAAACTTATTGCTATAGTCCAGAAGAGATATGATGAGGGACTGCTCCAGTCTGGTTATTGTGTGAAGAGACAGAAGGGTTTGGTAGAAATGACAAGACGTGACAACAGATTGGGTAGGTAGGGTGAGTACAATAGAGAAGTCAAAGAAAATAATGAGGTTCTGAGCCTGGATAACTGAGAATACAGTGGTCCCATTAACACTAATATCTAAGTTGAGAAGAGAGAAAGTTTGTGAGTAAAGATAATGAGTTATGTTTTGGACATATTGACTTTGAGATGGTTATGTAACATTCAGGTCTAGATGTCCAAAAGGAAGTTGGTGATGTGAGACTAATGCTCAGAAGAAAGGTAAAGTCTGAATGTATAGATCTGGAAATCTTTTGCATAGAAATGACAATTGAATCTATGGGAGTTGATGAGATCTCCAAGTGAGATAGTATAGAGTGTGAAGAGGGTCAAGAACAGAGTATTGAGGTAAGCTCATGATTATTGAGGGTGACCTGGATAAAAACCACCAAAGAAGATTGAAGGAAAGCAGAAAAATGAGGAAATCAGAAGAAGAAACATGATTGAGAAAATGCCATTTGTAGTGAATAGATTATTGATAATTTTGGAGAGAGCAGTTTTAGTTGAATCATAAAATCATAAGACAGATCTCAGAGATCATCAAGTCAACAATATGTGTTATTTTCTTACTATGTGCCCGGAACTGGCTAAGCAGTGGGGTTACAAATACAAAGAAAAGAAAGCTGTCCCTGCCTTCAATGGGCTTACATTCTAATGGGGCTTCTCCCATTAGAACCTAAACACCTACAAGGGATGGGAAAAGAGTATATGTGTGGTTGGCGAGGTGGTACCAGTGTATCAGCATGATGGTAAAATTTGGAGAGTAAAAAACAGCTGCAAAAGAAGGAAGGATTGGCAGCTAGGTGGTGCAGTGGATAGAGCACCAGCCCTGGATTCAAGAGGACCTGAGTTCAAATCAGTCCTCAGATACATAACACTTACTAGCTGTGTGACCCTGGGCAAGTCACTTAACCCCATTGCCTAGCCAAAAAAGAAAAAAAGAAGGAAGGATGCCAAGGATGGAATCTCAACATGTAGGTTTCAGGAGGAATCCACCAAAGGGAAAAAAGGAGCCACAAGAGTGGAGAAATGTCCCAAGGTGAGAAGGCCACAAGGGAGTAGAAATTTAAGACAAGAACTAGGGATATAGTAGAATCAAATGAACATTTTAAAAAGATGATGATGGTTTGGGTCTGTTTTGGAGCATCAGTGAAGCAACTAGCAGATAGGGAGAGATGGAAGATTACAAAGAATTTGTGGCAGATAATGAAGGAACTTTGCTGGAGGGGATGAAATCAAAGGTACATGTAAAGGATTTTGCCTTTACAAGTACAAATATCATCTCATTATTAGTGAATGAAGTGAAGGAAAACATAGCAGGGCATGATGTCAGGAGGATATAAAATGAGTAGTGTGAGTTGAGGTCATTAGCAGAAAGGCCGATGGGAAATAAGGGTTACAGGAAGCTTGAGGAGAGACAAGAGGGTTTGGAATAGCCACTGTGTAGAAACAACTAGTGAAGAGTAGAATTTCCTTTCTTTAAGAGATCCCAGTTTATATTAGCTAGCAAAATCTGTACTAGATCCAGTCTATCTAGATTCATAATTTTCTCCAGTCTCAGAGTAAGAGTTTAGGAAATGGGTGCTGGGAGTAATCCAGAGTTGGGATTTGGCAAGGCATGATTGACCAGGAAGCAAGAGAATAAAGAATGGTGCAAAGTTGAATCAGTTAACCCAGGGGGTCATGATTTTGAAGGGAGGAGAATGTATCTAGAGCAGGGACAATGGCCTAGGATAGGACTGTGGGATAGAGAGATTGAAAGTCATAGTCAGGATGAAAAGTGGGTTTAGAAGTAAGGCACAGGGAAATTCAAAGCCCCTGATCATGATAAGTAGAACACTTCTGGGTGATGGCAAACTTAGGTCCTTTCTAGCTTTGACATTCCGAATCTAAAAACAAAACATCTCTAAGAAGTTCTGTTACTAATAATATTGAAGCATTACAAATAAATGGTGCCACTTACAGCTTTTTGTGGAAAAAATGAAAGAGAAGGAAAAGTTTCAAGATTAATTACTTAAAGATGTATTACTAAAGTCTCTTAATGGAATATGCTTAAAGGATAACTTCACATTTATATGCTTCATATGGATTTACTGAACTGAAATTTCCAAATTATTTAAGAAAAAAAAGTTTGTTGTTTTCAAATGAGTAGCTTTAATAAAAGGAACACCATATTCTTTTAATATTATAAGACTTCAAAACCCAGTTGTTGTTTTTCTTTCTTTCATTGTTGTGGGTCCACTCCCTGCATGCCTCAGTTGACAGTTTCCTGGGTCTTTATGGCAAGAAACTCATTACCTTGTAACCTACTTTCTGGTGATGAGTCTTCCTGAAATAGTGTTGTCCTTCAATAAAAAACATATGGCCCATCACAGCACCGACTGTGAAAGACTTTCAATCTGCTGCTCTGCCTGGTTTCAACTCCACAGAACAAGATGTCCCTCTTAGGTTAAGCATATCATCTGTAATATTAGCACCATATTGCTAACTCAGACCTTTTTTTGACACTACCTCCCTCAGCCTCCTTTCCCTTCTGATTAGAGGGCTGGAGGGTGGCATACCAAGGTATTGGTATGCCAATACCTTCCTTTATAAAGGGCAGAAACTAGACTTTCAACTCATACCACTACACTCTGAATCAGTTGTTCTGCCTGCTTTCAACACCATGGAATAAGATGTTCCCATGACAGGTACCCCCTATTGTCTCTCCCTTCTACCTCTTTCCATTTTCTTTCTTCCTTTTGTGTGTTGTCTCTCCCATACACCTTAGATTATAAACTCCTTGTGGGCAAGGATTATCTTTCTTTTTATTAATTGTATTCCTAGTGCTTAGCACAGTGCCTGGCATGTAGTAAATGCTTAAGAAATGTTTATTGGATTAAATTGAATGTAGGACATACCAGAAGTGGTGCTCTGCTGGCAATACCTTTGAGATTTTTGAATTGTCTTCATAGCACAGAGAAAAACCAAGGTGCAAGAAGATAACATTATCTGTCCATCTGTCTATCTATCTATCTCACAGGACAGCATCTTTGTCTACTGCCTTAGTTATCAAGCAAAATATCACCACAGATGAGTTAGCAGGTTGAAAATAATATCTAAAGTCAATCTTGGCTAGAAACAACACTGAAAATACCAAAGTTATTAATGTTGTGTTTATGTCCATCCTTACAAAGAAGAAAGAATAAAAAGATTTCCTTGAGGAATAGGAATCTATACTAGAAAACAAATAACTTGGATGTGTAGTCATTTGCAAACTGCAATTACTTTAATCCTGATTCCTATTGCTCTTCAAAACTCCATCTCTGAGGACACTACTGATGATGGTCATGATTTGAATTTTTTTCAAGCAAAGCCCCTGGTGGTGGTGTGGAAATGGGAAAGGGGCAGCAAAGATAAGAGGAGAAAGCAACTCTATTTTCTTGTTAACGGTCTGAAAATGGCTAGAGGATGTGTTAGAAACACAAACAAATCTGGAACTGTGGTATCCAAAATCTAACCCTAAACCTCATCCATTTCCCCAGCTATGCCTGATAAGAGATACCATGTTAGTGTTGATGCAAACTGACCTATTAGTAGATAAGTCTCAGTTGTTAAGAGTATGTGGTAAAACTTGACATTTCTGTGTTTGAAAATTATTATATTTTGTTCTAAGAGTTTAAAATGTACTAAGACCAGAGGGTGATAGAATCACAGTTTTAGAGCTTGAAGGGACCTTGGAGTCTGTATAGACCAAACTTTCATTTTATAGATAAAGAAAGCTTAGATTCCAAGGAGAACAAGGAAAAAAAGTCAGAGGTATCTTAATAAAGCCAGGCCATATTAGTAAAGAAGTTCCTTTTAAATCAATACTTATTAAACATTGATAAGGAAAGTGATGGTTTAATTGACATAGAGATTCAAAGCATAGATGACAAGGAAAGCTTAACCTTATTGAACATCTACAAGATTTGACAGAAACATAGGGAATCACCTCAATGATTCTCTTCTCTTCTTTTCAATTTGCTAGAGGAAGAACAAAGATGAAAGGCTATAAAGGAATTCTAAAACTAAGCTCCATTGCATTGAAAGTCCAGTGCATCAGATAAATATTTCCCTTTGAAAAAACTGGACAGGTCATTAGAACTGCCCTGTCTAATTTCACTATCCTCAAGTTTCAAGCAAGAGGTAAAATGATAGAGTCAGGCCAATTTCCAAGCTCCTAAGGAGACCTGCAGTGGCAGAGTCCCAGTAACAAATGAGATTTGGACTTCTTGTGACCCAGAGAATAGATTCAGGGTTTTTACATTTGAAATAAAGACCTACTTAGACTACAGTCAGGTCTAAATTAATGTAAATAACGAATCCCATAAAGTGGTTGCATTGTTCAAATTTTTATTGCATATATCACTTGGGCCAGAATCAATTACCATATTTTCATAATTATGACTCTGAATAATGTGAATCTGAAAACATGAAACCATTTCATAGATTCATTATTTACACTAATTGGGACCTAGTTGTACACAGCTGAAATTTAGTAATCAAGGAACTAGCCTGTAATCATAGGATCATAGATTTAGAGCTAGAAGGCACCTTAGAGATCATGTGGTCCTAATTTCTCATTTTACAGATGAGTAAAGAGAGGTCTGGAGAGGTGGGGTGAATTTCTCAACTTTGCTTCTTACAGTGCTTTCCCCAAATTTTCATACAGTGGCTAAACATTGTTATGGAATTTAGTAACTTCAGTTGTAAGTATGTCAAAAACATTCAACAAGGGGCATTTAGAGGCCAGTTGAACTTTGTTCTAATCACTGCTCTGTGTCAGTTCAGTTCCAGCTGATAGTTATCTCCATATGTAACTGAATGGCCTGAAAAATCAGAAGCTCGTGGGTCACTATGAAAGCTCAAAAAATCTCCCTAATATTTGCTAGCTCCTTGGAATCCAATTTCTTATGGTTGATAACTGTGTAACATTGACCTACATGAAGTTAGTCAACTCACCTCTTTGTCATTTCCTTCTGCATATGTCACCCATTCCACATCCTTTTCCACCACCTTTGGATTTATTCCCTGGAAACCGGCCATGTCCTGGAAACTATCATTGCTCCATCCTATTGTCTCACAGCTAGATGCTGGACCAGTCTGGCCTTCCAGATGGAAGCCAAGCAACATATTCAGGAACTCCCTACACAATACTAAATGTTATTATAAATTTTGATTGTGCTTGCTATAGGCAGGTTATTTCATCCTGTATAGGAGACATTTCTCATAGGCCATGAAATAAGCATATACTATCTGGATGTGGATTCAAAAGCCTCCTCTGATGCTCCTCTGTGTGATTTTACACAATTGTTTTAATCTCCTTGACCCTCACCTCAGTTTCTTCAACTGTAAAATAAAGGATGTAGAATAGATGGCATCTGAGATACCGTCCAGTTAATCTGAAATTCTATAAACTGTACAATGTAGTTATCAAATTTATTTAAATGATAACTGATATTTAAATGTATTTTGAAAAAAATAAAACAAAAGTACCAGGAAGCAAACCCCAGATGCAAACAGACCAGACAGATTCCAAGGTAGATTAAGAATGATAATGGTAATTAATAGATCTGCATACCAACAAATGAGAATGTTATCAGAGTCTAAAAGTACAACAATTTTGAAGAGCTTACAAAGCATCAGTGACGAACCTAGTGCTGGTGTGTCACTTTCATCTATGTATTGGGCTTTGACCATTCCTCTCCCTTCTCTGTTCTTTTATGGAGGAGACATAAAACTCAGAAATTCATTACAGTTCTCCAATCCTGGTAGCACTGCCTAAAAAAGGGTTGGGCACCAGAACCTAGAGGATCATTCAGTCACCAGGGTTGGGGAACCTACAGCCTTCAGATCAGTTGTAGCCTTCTGGATCCTTAAGTGCGGCCCTATGACTGAATCCAAAAGGATTCACTTAAGGATCTAGAAGGCTACATATGGCCTCAAAGCGACAGATTTCCCACCCCTGTCCTAAATGATGTATTCTCACATCAGGTCCCAGGCCTGCAGACCACAGTCTTAACATATTCTAATTCTAGTCTAGCACAACCACTGTGAATCAAAAGTCCTGAAACTTCTTTACTTATTTCAGTTTTTTTCAGCACATACTGCTTCTCTCAAATACATTCTGACTCTCTTGCACACACCATCAACTCTTACAATCACATTTGGCTTCTCTCAAGGCTCTGATTCTGCCCTAAACCCCAGTGTTAATTCTCCCTGTTCTTTACACATGGAATCTCTTTAAATACTCTTAGGGGTAGACTGTCTTCTGCAATGATCATCCTAAATATATCCTGACCCGTCTCAAATAAGCCCATAAAATAATAGGTAATTGTATAGGGATACAGTTCTACCTTTTCAAGTCAGGCAAAGATTAATAATCAATCACAATAATTAATAAAGGGATTATTTTATTTATAAGATGAAATATAATTAACTAGCTTGCACTCTTTCTCCTAATTCTGTTTTCCATATCTGAGGAAAGCCTAGGCTGTGTACTCATGCACTTAAATTCCAAAGCCTCACTGTTCACCTGGTGACAATTACTTGAAGGGACGATCTAATGCTCAAGAGGAAATAAACTATCTCTGATATGCTTGCCTTGAAACTCCCTTATTTTGAAACTGATTTTTTTTAAATCATAGTAGAAGAAAAGAACAAAAGGATAGGCTGAAGTCTGGATTCTTCTCAGGGCCAGGGCATTGCAAGAAGGCACAGAAGAAACTTGAATAAGGCAAGAATCTCCATTTCTAAGAAAATTCACTTATGCATATCCTGGTCACAAAATGGAGCTATTTAAATGAGCTACAGAAATACTGATAAGCTAGAGAGTGTCCAGAGGAAGGTGACCAACATGGTACAGGGTCTAAAGTCTGGAGAAGGGAAAACTCAGGGAGGCTATGTTTAGTTCTGGTCAGTTGTTTGAAAGGAGGAAAGATTAGATATGTTCTGTTTGACCCCATAGGACAGAACCAGCAAAAAGAGGTGGAAGTTGCCAGAAGACAAGTTTTGTCTTAATGTCAGGGGAAAAAAATGAAAAATTAAGGAAAAATCTTCCCAATAAACAAAGCCATGCAAAAGTGAACTGGCTATGTAGGTAGTGATTTCTTTCTTATTTGAAGTTGTAGTTTCTCTTTTCTTGAAGGTACTCATGAAGAAGGTGAATGGGCACTCATCAGTTATGTTATAGTAGAGATTCCTCTTGGGTATAGAATGAATTAGATGGATAGTGATTTATTCCCCAATTCTTTGATTCAGTGATTTAGGCCAATCCTAGTATCCTCCCCTGTTGGACAGCCCTATTTCTCTATAGGGCTGCTGATATCATCTGCAGTTTTGCTGATGGCTGTTGTTTGTTTTCTCAGTAGATGAAAATCTACTAGTTCTCTCCTGAACTGCTACTTCTATTTGCTGGTTCTCTGCTAAATTTCAACTGTTATGTGGGCTCTTCTCTATGGGGAAGTGTTTACAGTTGTTCTGTGATGATTCTCCACAGTATCATCAAGCCTGTTTTAATTATTGGTGAGTCAGGTCCTCATTTGTACCTAGACAGAGCTGTGAGTATAATTTAGTTCGATCCTTTGCTTCACCTTCAACACAAATTATCCTGGACCAACCTGACATGTGTCTTTGGGAGAGGATTTTTTCCCATTGGGGAGAGTAATTTTCTTTTTTCCATTACTAACACTAAAATGCAAGTAATTAATGAGCATCTCCTCATAGAGCTCAGGAGCCTATAAATGGGGCAGTAGTATGATTGTGTGATTAAATGTGTGATCACTGTTGTGATGAAGGCCCTATGAAAAATCTACATTCAAGTGATTGGGAGCATTGAGTTTTTATTTCAGCTACCTTGAGAATAAAGTCTATGAAGAGACCTAAATAGATTGTGTATTTGAAGGAATATAATGATTGAAAAATACATAATAGTGTCAGCTTAGTATAATTAAAAGAACATTGTACAAAGAGCCAGAAGACCTAGGGCCAAGTCTTGATTCTGCTGTATACCAACTGCATGAGCAAGAATAAATCCATGAACCTGTTTCCTTTTCTATAAAGTATTCAAATACTAAAACTTGGGGCAGCTAGGTGGTGCAGTGGATAGAGCACAGGCCCTGAAGTCAGGAGGACCTGAGTTCAAATCTGGCCTCAGACCAATCACTTGACACTTACTAGCTGTGTGACCCTAGGCAAGTCACTTAACCCCAACTGCCTAAAAAGAGGGGGAAAAAAACAAATACTAAAATGTATCTGTGATTATATTGATATGGATCCTTGCCCAACCTGTGTGGCTCTTGTCCTTGTCCTCCCATAAGTTGCCCACTAGGGATACTATAGGCTTCGCTCTCATCCTTTTTACATCAAAATAGATTTAATAGCCTGTCTAATATCCTTTGCTCTCATCATATGACCAGCTCATCTTCTGTTTCACTCACACATTTCTCTTATGACAGCATTTGGTTTCTCTTCTCCAATTCATTATTATTCGCATCTTTTGCAGCTTGTTTGTACTCACCGTGGTTCCATTATCCATTGTGTGAGCTTCTATTTCAGTTCTTCCAAAACTATAGCATTCTATGACTTTCAGCCATAAAAATAGAATTGAGAGAATATTAGCATTAAAAATAGAGGCTATTTTTCATGGAAAAGTTTAAGGTCATTAAGAGAGTGGCAATTTCTCAAAGCCAATTGAGTCCACTCTTATCCTCCTGCTCAATTCCAGTCCAAACTTATTGTCCATTTACAATATATGTGTGCAAGCACTCTATAAGTATTCTAGCCAATTGCATGTCATTGTCTGGATAATAGACATTCTTTCTCCACTATGTTATTCTCGTGTGAGTACTTAGGTCAAACACTTTTCAACAATTTGGGATCTTATTCAAAAGGGTCAGTGAAATTATGGGACTTGATAGGATGAATACAATTTCATACATAAAAAGGAGCATCTGCAGTAACTCAGGAAGTCAACAAGCATTTATTAAGTGCCTACTGTGTGCCAAAAACTGTACCAAGCCACAAGAAATCGAAGGAGGGCAAAGAAACAAAACAGTCTCTGCTCTCAAGAAACTCACTGTCTAATGGGGGAGAGAATATGTAAATATCTACCGTATTTCACCACATAATAGTAGCAGATTTTATGCCAGATATTTTGGGGAAAAAGTGGGGTATGACCATTATGTGAAGCTTTTAAAAACAATTGGGCCAGTATTACTTGCCTTTTAATTTCCACCAGTCTCACACCAACTTTTCACTCACTGAAAACTTTCTTTCCACAGCTCTGTTTCCATGCTGTTCAGCAAGCACAATCACTTTCAGCTTGAAGCTAGCAGAATAGTTTTTATATCTACCCAAAATCAGAAAGAAATGCGTCACATGTTAATATATCACTGGCAGATGAACTATACAGTTTAACTAGCATGAGAAGATGCAAGTCTTACCATATCACATGACTTACACATGGCAGCTTCGCCTGCCCACCCACTCCCTTTGTGTCTACTGCTCTTCATTTGGTTAAGTGACGATGCCATTAGTACTGCAACACTCTAAACAAACCATGCAAGTCGACTTTCAGAAATAAACTGACAAAGTGCATGGGCTGAGAATTCTAGGCTCACAGGCTCATACTGCATGAAAGATAAATGTTCATCCATATGCCACTGGTGAATACATTGCTGCTCTGTTTACCTGTTAAGTGGTATGATGAACAGAATTATACCATGCGACAATTATGGGATGAAAGGTTATAAACCAATTTTTGGACTGGAAAAAAAGGTCAACAATTATGTGATGTATTTGGTGAAATATGATATGTACAAACAAGATACAGAGTAAGTTGGAAATTATATCAGAGAGAAGGTATGGTTAAGGAGAACTGGGAAGGGAAGTCCTAGATACTTGTTACACATAAAATCGAAAACATAGGTAGGACCCGAACACAGGCCTTCAGAGCTATATTGATATTTAGAAAGTAGTCATGGTTGTTATGAGGACTATATCCTATCTAGAATAGGGTAATGTGTCAGAGCTTGTACTGTGCTGACATTGTCTTTGAGAACTGAGGATCTACTCTTACCACCATTATGAGGATTCAGTGTAGGACTTGGTGGAAGAGCTATAAAATGGGGACAATAATACCTTCCCTATCTAATTTACAGAATTGTGATAAGGGTCAAATAGAATTTTGCACTTGAAAAGACTTCATAAAATTGTAAAGAACTACACAGACACGGAGTATTATTATTGTCCCCTTTGATTATTCTTAGTCGTAGACAGGGCTCTAAAGACTCTTAGTTCAGGTTTGATATTGGGACAAAATGAGACACTCACAATCAGAGAACATTTAACAAATGACTTTGCCCTAATACAACAAGAATACAGTGACACTAACGGCCCCTCTCATCTCTATCTAGAAATGGATATAGTCAGTCAGTTATCAGTAAAGGATGACTGACATGTTCTAAGGCGCCCATCACGTCTGAGAAAAGTACTAACTGGGGCCTTCTTTGCCCACAAACCAGGAAGTTGCTTCAGGGATGCTTGAGCTGATCAGGATGTAAGATGGGGGAGGAAGCTGTGTTAGTGCCAGGGAAGCTACGTTAGAAACCACCAGTCAAACTCTTAAACTCAAAATTGGAGAACAAGATAACCTAGTCTGTACATTTGAATTTGGGTCATATTGTTCCATTCCATTTAATGCCCAACATATTAATTCTTGCATACAGCCTAGTTGGAAACTTGGAAACTGACATTTTGCTACTGTGACCTCATTATTTTCTAATGCTATTTCTAACTCCTGAAACTTTGTCTTAAAGGACTGCTCAAATTCCTTCCCCCATTCTTTTCTCTTATGCAGCCCCACCCTCCTTTCTTATAGGAGATATGATGAGATAAAAACTGATAAATAATAATGATTATGGGATAATAACAATAGTAATAGTGAACTAAAATTGATTTCATATCAATGGATTAATTGGTACTCACAATAGCAAATTATAATTTAATTTTGTGTTACTCAAATAGGTGTGATATTAAGTAGCAGAATTATGCTAAGGCTAAGGTGGCATAATAATAAATATGGGAAGTTTTCAGAGAATAAAACAATGGCCAAGGAAAATAAAAAATACTGAAGAAACTACAATCCACCACAATATCCCACAAAGGCAGAGACATTACCATATACTAGGCTGGTGAGTAAAGATGCACAGAACTTAGGCATTGTGAGAGATAAGACATATAAGTAGAAATAAGCAGAAAATAAGGCTCTGAAACCAGAGTCATAACTAAAGCAGTACAGAAGGAGCTAAGTCCTAGGGCACAGAAATTTAGAAGGCACAAAATTTAAAACAATTTTTTTTTATGGATTACAGAGTTGAAAGTTTTGTTACATTAACATTCTGACATAATTCATACTTCAATAGTGTAGAAATAAGTGAGTTTAGCATTTAACTATTAAGAATAGTTAAGTTGGGAACTACTCCTCCCACACACATTTTGATGTTACCTCCAATTAACTCCTTCCTTCCCAATTGCATCTTGCTTCTCCTACCCCAGATTCCTGAATTAGAGTTAGGAAGATCTGGTTTCATCCTGTCTCAGTGGTCTTATGGTATCCTGAAGACTGTCTCCTACCAGGCTAATGTCCAGGACACCCAACCTTGGAGCACTATCTCCCCTACATTATGTCAGGTCCCTGACAACTTGTCCTATTTCTCATAATGAATTAGAAAGTTGATTTGGGGGCAAGTTTTGTGCTGCTTTCTCTAGGTGCCAAAATGACTTATATGACCTCTGAAGTTCCTTCTAGTTTTTGATCTATGAACTATAAATATGAAACCTTTTTGAACTCTGTATAAAGAAGTTAGGGGAATGGGATTTTTAAAGGATTCTACTAAAACTGCAATAGAACATGTCAAATGGTTTGTCAAACCTCTATTTCACTATGATAGCATCAGCTTCTAATCCCACACAAAGTACTGACTTGAGAGGCAGCATGATACAGTGGAAAGAACAGTGCATTTGAATTCGAACTCAAATCCTGCCTGGCTCAGCTAGTTCTCTTTGTATGCTTTTGAGCACATCACTTAAATTCTCTGGACATGCTTCATCATCTTTAATATGAGAGTAGCCTGTAGATCTAAATCTTGTATATCTAAGTCTATGAATCTGCCTACGTGTGAAAATTAAAAATTTATAAACCAAGAAAAGGATATCACGCATTTGTTAGGGTTGATGACTCTTCTTCGTCAGTACTATTTCAATGCTTCAAAAGATCAGTGACTTCGTCAGTGAGGGCATAACATAGTTTCTGTGATCCCAAAATTCATTCACCCATTGATCAGCTTTCTCATCACAGGCCTCTCTGAATCTAGCTAGGCTAGACCTTGAATGGCAGTCTATATTATCTTATAATACAGAAGGAAGTTCAATACCATATTTGACAGTATGCTTTTCCTATTAGCATTCCTCATTTGATACCTTGTTCTCCTGTTTTTTCTCACTCCCTCATAATATCTGAAGTTGTCGTATCTGTTCTACTAATGATGGTGGTGGTGATGTGATGATGATGATAACTATCATTTTTATAGCACTTTAAGATTTAAGCAGCACTTTACATTTGTTATTTCATTTGATTATTATTATTTCATGTAATAGTATGACTTGTCCAATGAAGCATGCTAGACAGAGTATTGCATTTGTAGTTAAAACCTGGATTTGAATCTCACCTCAATTTATAGATTGTGTGATCCTTATGAGTCTCAATTTCCTCATCTGTAAAATAGGGATAATAATAGCATCTATTTCACCTACTTTTTGAGAAGATAAGATGAAATACAGTATGGGAAGCACTCTGTACACCATAAAAATATCATATAAAAATAAGCTATTCTTATGAAAGAAAATATACAACCTAGAATAGCGAGAACTCTGAGAAATAAGAAAAAAGGATTCTAGAACAAATCTATAAAGAAGGAAAGATTCTCTGTACTCTTAGCCTTTCCCTTGCCATAATAATTCAATTGACCATTTGACTTTGAATGCCTTCTTATGTGCAAAACACTTTATTAGTGTCTGTGGACAATGTAATAAGAACATGAAATAGACTTGTAATTTCATTGGTATATAGGGAATTCTTGGATGAGGAAACTCCCTGTACTAATAACATTAGCACCTTCTCTGCAATTTAGAGCTACATTTTAGAGTACATTTCTAATATACTAAGAGACAAAGTAAACAGCTGCTTCTTGGGAAATACAATGCAATTAAAAATGGCCTATATGACCTCCAAGAGCTTGCAATCTAGTGAAAGAATTGAAATGTTTATCTATATAAAGAGATAAGCAAAGCCCCCAAGTTGTAAAATTAAGTCAAATGAAGAGTGCCACAGAACTCAGAGGAGGGATGATTGTGGGCTTCAAAAAGAAAATGTTTTCTTAAGAGGTCTTCTTTTCAATTTGGATGATTCCTTTCTTCAATTGCTTCTATAGTAATAGGATATAGATCTGGTTAATGTGTTTGGTTTGCAAGGAAGTCAACCAAATTAGGGCCAAATGAAAGGAAAAGAGACAATTAATAGTTAGCCTTTAAGGGAGTGCCTGAGGAAGGAGTGGGATGGAAGATTACTGGAAAAGGTAGACCAGAAGTTTGGCAAAGAGAATCACTCTAGGGAGATGTCAGGGAAAGTTTCTTAATGGCAAAGTGAGATAGGAAAAATGTGAAAAAAAAAGAAGTCATTATAAAATAAGGAACAAAGGTATGTAGAACTAAGAAAAATGAAAGGTGAAAGGGAAGTAAAAGATACTCCTCCAGTCTACTACAACTTAAAGGTCATCATTCCCAACATTTCCAGACTGTTTCTCTACCACAGTTCCTCAAAGGTTTTTCCTCTTTTGAGGTCCATGAAATTCATTTATACCACCATCCCCCCATCCTTGTTGCTGTTATCCACACATTCTCAAGCTATTCCACCAGTAATGTTTTTATTTGATTCATGATCTACAACTCTACCTTATCCTCAGCATCGATATTTATGGAGAATTTTTTAATTAATAGGCTTTTTTTTTGCAGGGGTTGATAAATCAGTCAAGTTTCCTAAAGAACTGTCTTATAAAAAAGCAGCCAATCCAAAAGTGCTTAGAGATGGGGGCAAGGAAACTTTCTGTAAATCATCCGCAACATCGATTTACTTCAATTTGCACAAAGGAAACAGTTATACAAAAACACTTAATGAATGACCATGTCTAATATTGTGTATAACATGCTCCCCTTGTAGTCACCGCCATAATGTCATTGGTCCTCTTCATGAACAGCAACATCTTCCTATATTTTATTTTTACAGTTTATTTTTAGATCCCAAATGTATGCCATATATAGATATATGTTTGCATGAATATATATTTATACCAATTAAATATCATCTTGGTAAATTTGGCTCATCCTTCTACCATCTCCAAACCTTTTAGAACCCTGATTTTATTCACCCAACTTGGTAGCTATCTTTCTTATTTTCATGTTATTAGAAAATTTACTTGAGACTCAAGGTTATCCTTCAAGAATCATTGTGATAGGGAGAGATGAGGGCAAAGATAATCCCATGTACCTAAAAAAGGACTTATTTGGGTAATAGAGCAGAGATATATTTAACTAAAATGGAAAATTCACGTGGAGTAGTGGCTTATGTCAGTAAAGGAAGATTGTACTAAAGTCATAGACGGTACTTACTGCAGAGTCAGTAGTTTAGACTCCTCAGGGGGGCGTGTTTTGAGTGGGTATGATTGTCCTTTATAATACCAACAAATTATAGATTTATAGCCCACCCAAAACACATGTTTTTTTACATAATTTCCCACATTGGGTATGATATATGAATGTATATGTCTTTTTTATGATATCAATATTTTCAGCTTCTGCCAAATCTAGAGGTGGGCAATGTAGAACACCACACCTCACAGGAGAAGGGAAGTATTCACTTCATCACAGGTGCTGTGGAAGATCAGTGAAATACACCACAGCATGGACAGAGAGATTTCAGCACTGTGGTAAAATCAGGGCTGGACAATCTTAATTTTTTTCCAGGGAGCTCATTCTATTACACTCTACGTTCTGCACTCTGTGAAAGGGCAGAGTTATCCTTCATGTTGTTGTTGTTCAGTCTTTTCAGTCATATCCAACTTTTCATGACCATCTTTTTGGGGTTTTATTTGCAAAGATATGGGAATAGTTTATCATTTCTTTCTCCAGTTCATTTTTATAGATGAGGAACTACGGCAAGCAGAGTTAAGTGACTCCTTCAGGGTCATAAAGCTAGTCAGTGTCTAAAGCCAGATTTTAACTCCTGAAGATGAGTCTTCCTGACTCCAAGCCCAGTGCTCTATCCACTGCACCACCTAGCTGCCCTATTATCCTATATAATAAAGAATAAAAAACAGGAAAGAATATAAATATAGAGGATAGACAGTTGGTCTTAGAATCAGGAACACATGGATTCAAGTCTCACAACACATACTGGTTGTATTAGTCAGTCAATAAGCATTTATTAAATATCTACTATGCAATATATTAAATACTGGGTATACAAAGAAAGGCAAAATGGGCTGTTAAGAAGCTTACAATCTACCATGTACAGACAAATTTTATACAGGATGAATTGGAAATAATCAATTGGGGAAAATCAGTATCTTTGGGATCAGAAAAGTTCTCTCACAGAAGACAGGATCTTATCTAGGACTTGAAAAAATCAAAGAGGCAGAGATGAAGAGGGAGAGGATTCTGGGAATGACGACCAGCCAGTGAAAATGCTCTGAGTCTGGAGATAGAGTTTCCTCTTTGATAAAGAGCAAGGAGGTCACAAGCTCAAAGAGTACTCAAAGGGTAGGGGTGAGGGAATAAGGTGTAAGACGACTGGGAAGGTGGGGAGGAGGCAAGCTTTGAAGGGTTTTGAATGCAAGAAGATATAATGTTTGGTCCTAGAAGTAATATAGAGCCAGTAGATATTATTGAATAAGGCAGTGATGTGGCCAGATATGCACTTTAGGAAAATTACTTTGGCAGTCAAGTGGAGGATGGACTTAAATGGGGAAAGATTTAGGTCAGAGAAACCAACCAGTAGGAGAATGCAATGGTATAGGTCTAAGGTGATGAGAACCTACACCAAGGTGGTAGTGTCACCCTATGACCTTTGGCAAATTAGTTAACCTTCTGGAGCTCTAGGCAAGTCTCTAAAATCACAAATTGTAGATAAAGTGCTGACTTGTTTCAGTTGAGTTAGTCAGTTAACAGTCAGTAAATAAGCATGAGTCATATGTGAGGCAGCAGGCTAAGCCATGGGAATAAAATGGAAAGCAAAAACTGTCCTCGTCCTCAATGAGCTTACATTTTAATGGGTGAGAAAATATTCAAATAACTATTCAGATAAATATTTAGATAGGTATATACAAGAAATACACAGAGTAGATGAAAGGTCGAGATTTCTTTACAGTGATGTAATAAGTCATGAGTTCATCCTTATCCTTTCTCCTACCATCTTTAGGAGATATGAACACAACATACTGTATGTTGTCTGAAATGCTTCTCTTTTCAAGTCCACATCCCTCTAAATTTCTGAAGTAAATAATAATTATAATGCATGCTGTGCTGGGAACTGACTGACTCAGTTTTTTTAAGAAGAAAATTAGGAAATGAACTTAGAGTTCATTTAGAATTCATGTAAACACAAGCTAAATTTTGATGAACACTGGGGCCCTCACAATCCCTTTTGTTCTCTTTTTCTCCTGTCCAGGATTCTAATGTGTTTCTTCTAGCTAATTTCCCCAACCCTGTTATTCTCATTCAGTTCATTTGGGGTGTTCTTTTCCTGTCAAGCCATAGTTTCTCCACAATAAAAAAAATCATTCCCCCTTTCAAAAAGCCTTCTCTTCTCTTTTCTTACAACTTCTTTTCCCTTACATATCCCCCTTTCTTTTTGGCTTCACCATTCTATAGTGGGCTGGACCATAAAAGCATAAACTAGGGGTGGAGGGATGGAGGTTCATAACCTTTTATGTATAGTGAACCCTTTAGTAATATGGTAAAGCCTAAGAACTGCTTCTCAGAATAATATTCTTAAAAGTACAAAATAAAATGCACAGCATTACAAAGGAAATTATATTGAAACATAGTTATCAAAATATATTTTTGAAGTTCACAGACTGCAACTTAAGAACTTTTGATACTGGCATAACACAGTAATTTTATCCAGGATTTTTTAAAAGGCTTAAAAAATCAAAAGGGACTAGTCAGCCTATATGAGCTAAGTCCTGGAAAAAATCCTTTCTTCAGTAGGGTGTTCTGTCTCTCCTTGACTAAAATATCATAGACCTTGAATTGATACATTACTTCTCTATATTTCAATTTAATTCAACATGCATTTATTAAGTAGCTACTATCTGATAAGCATTATACTATGCCCTGGGGTACATAAAAACAAAAATGGAACACTAGCTATTCTCAAGGACCTTTCTTATGACAGTTTTCTAAACAAAAAGCTAACTGCTCATCTAGAAAATTAATAAATTGAAGAGCCTGATATGTATCACATGGTCATATTAACTAGTAGTCAGGAAAACCCGACTACGAAGCCTCATGAGTGTCAGAGATAGGGGACAATTTGACAAAACCAAGTAAGAACAGAGAGAGAGAACCAAAAGCATGCAAGGTCATGAGTGCAGATGACCATGGGAGAACAGCAATGACAAACAAGAAAAAAATAGAGACAGAAAAAAATTTCCACAACCCTACCAATGAAAAAGGAGTCTTAACTTATGAAGTGACTACATATATTATAGGGCTTTTTTAAGTCATACAAGTTGTTACAGCCTATGATTTTTTTTCTCACTCAGTGGCTCGTGTGACTAAGGTAATAAGCTGTTTAAGTTTCTAGGTTTTTAAAATACATTTTTATTTGATATATTTTGCTTTTACATCATATATGTTTCCAAATATGTTCATCCATATTCCATCCTGAAGAGAGGAAAGAAGGCAAGAATGTAAGAATGTGCCTTCTTGTAACTATTCTTTTGGTTCAATCACGTTCATTATAATTTGACAGCATTAAGTTTTGATTGCTTTGTTATGGTTTTTTTTATTTCTATGGTGTAATCATTGCCCATATTCCTTGTTGAGTTACCTTTACTCTTCATCATTTTACATTTTATTCCATATTTCTCTATTCATTATATTTATTCTTTTTTATAACACATAATATTCCTTTATTTTCATTTGCTATAATTTGTTCCCCTCACCATTGACATGTACTTTGTTTCTAGTTCTCTGCTACTGCAAAAAAAACCTTTAAAAATATTTATATATATATATATATATATATATATATATATATATAAAACACACGCAATGTACACAAATACATGTGTACACACACACATATCTTTTTTATCATTGACTTGACTGGTCAATATGCCTAGCAGTGAACTCTTTGGTACAAAGTATATGGACATTTTTTCTCACTTTCATGGCATAATTGTGAATTGTTTTCTAGATTAGCTGGACCCATTCAACCAAGCTCGAAGTGCTGGGAGTTTGTGATAAGTATGATTATACACATTGTCTTGGAAGCATATTTTTTGCATACCTGCTACCTTCCCTCATAGCCAGTATCTTAGAGAAGGAAGGTATCACATAAATTGGGGTGGAAGTCCTCCATTTAAGTACTCTTACTTCTGTGAATTGGGGAAAATGTAATAGCATTAAGAACAGGATCAGTTTCTGTAGAAATAACTAACCAAAAGATTGTTCTTGTTTTCTGACATTTTGGAAAGCTGAAAACCCAGGGACATAGCTTTTGGATTTACAATAAACCTGTGCTTAGGTAATGTGGGTATAATTTACCTCTACCATTAATTCAACTTTTCTCCCCTCAGGCTACAACTATAAATATTTCAAACCCAGGCAGAAACCGCATCCTAGCTTCCTTAGGAGGCTTCCTGACTGGCCCAGGCACACAATGAAGTTAGGGCCACAAATCTTACCCCAAAACACAGGCAGATATAAAGGGCTAGCTATGACAACTCAAAACCTAGACTCTGAACCTGCTCACCAATTACCTTCATCAACAGACCTCACTGTTACTCTGCCAGAACTCATTCCCCAATGCTTAGCTTTCTTCTATCAAATCCTATTCTTCTCATTCTTCTTATACTAAAGCCCTAGCTGCTAAGAATCCCTCCCCCTAGAAGAAACCCACCTCAGCTTTCTGCTCACTCATCCCCACCCCTCTTATCTCTACCTTCTCAATGTCCCACTCCAGATCTGCCCATTGCTCCTACTGTGCTCTAGGGAATGTCTGCTCTACATTAAACAAAATTACATTCCTCTTAACTTTCATCCTTTTTTGCTTGTTCCATCTTCTGGCCCTTAATGAAACCTGGCTCCCCCCTGATAAGACTGCATTCCTGTGCACCTCATCTAGTACTGGTAGCACTTTAATTCATATCCCCTTCTTCCCTACCCCATAAACCCTCAGTGGTTGTGGTGTGGAGGTTGGAATTCTACTTGCTCTCCATTGCCATTTCATGACTCTCACTCTATTGTCATTGCAACCTCTCCTCCTGTGAGGTTCATGGAATCCAAATTGTAATCCAACCCAAATGCTATCGGTCATTATATACCAATAGTTGGACTTATCTTTAAAAATATGTATATGTATATAAAATATGTATGTGTGTGTGTGAGTGTGTGTGTGTGTGTGTGTGTGTGTTAAAGAGAGAAAGGAAAGAGAATGCCTGGCTATTGCTATATAATGACCAACAGGTTTTGGTTTGGGTGATAACGATAATTTTTTCTCACTCACTTTCTCTGTCTCTCCCTGTCTCTCTGTTTCTCCCTGTCTCTCTGTCTCTCCCTGTGTGTGTGTGTGTTTGTGTCAAATGTGTGTGTACATATATAGGCAGAAAGGTTGCACAATGATAGAGCACCAGGCCTGGAGTCAGACTCATCTTTATGAGTTCAATTCTAGCCTCAGACACATACTAGCTGTATGTGTTCCTGGGGTCACAAAGAGTCAAAC
>NW_020949613.1:4823150-4928238 GCF_900497805.2 Vombatus ursinus
ATCTTTGTATCTGTTGTTCAGTCATTTTTCAGTTGAGTTTGACTCTTCATTGCCCCATTTGCGGTTTTCTTGACAAAGATACTGGAGTGGTTTGCCATTTCCTTCTCCAGCTCATTTTACAGATGAGGAAACTGAGGCAAAAGTTAGATGTCTTGCTCAGGGTCACACATCTACCAAGTGTCTGAGGCCAGATTTGAACTAGGGAAAATAAGTCTTCCTCACTCCAGGTCTGGCATTGCACTGCGTGGTCTAGCAGTCCCACTCCTTGTAGCTACAACAATTTCAATAGATTTTTATCACTATCTTTTATTTTTGACATTGTGAGGAAGCTCCTGGCACAGTAGATAGAGTGCTGAGTATGGAATCAGGAAGTTCTGAGTTCAAATCCATCTTTAGATACTTACTAGCTATGTGACACAAGTCACTTAACCTCTGTTTGCCTCAGTTTTCTCATCTGTAAAATGAGAATAATAACAGCACTTAGCTCTCAGTGTTGTTATAAGGAAAAATTACATATATACATATATATGTATGTATATTATATATATTATATATATATATATACACACACACACATATGTGTGTGTATACTAGGCACTATATAAATATCCCCTTCCTCCCCTCTCCACCCTGCCCATCCAGCCCCCTCCTCTTTCAGAACACCATCTATCCAATTAAGATTTGTTTATGAAAAAAGAAAATATTTCAACAAAACTAGCCAATAGTTTGAAAAAATATGACATTATACCCAAAGTTTCCCATGGGTGTACCTCCCACTCCTCTTTGGAGAAAAGTTTGTTTTTTGCAAATTTTTCAATTGTAATTTTTGATTGTTGTTCTTTTCATTTATATTATTGTAATCATTGCATATATTGTTTTCTTGACTCTGCTAAGTTTACATCAATTTATGTAAATCTTGCCATGTTTCACTGTATCTACAGAAATTGTTTATCCTAGTTGATATTTCTTTAATTTATTTCTCTTCCTGAATTGGGGCTTTGTGCCAAGTCCAGGCTCCAGCCCTGCTGCTGCTTTTAGGTTTGGAGTCCTACTTAATCTCTCTCTGATTCTCTGGGTTTCTTCACTGACTTCCATTTCCTGGGGTTAGTTCCCCTTCCTCTCTCATTTTTGAAGTTCAGAGCTTTAGATATTTACGACTTTCTATGGCATCGCAGGACAAAATACTAAAGGCCTCAGAGTCCCTGAGCTGTCCCATCCTGAGTTCTGCTATGTTTCTCTAGTTGCTGGTGTTCCTCAAGGTTTTCATGGTCCTCACCTTAGAGCTTTATTACTTCCCTGGGGTTTTCTCAGGAGGGTCTCTGCTCTTTCTGTCTTCAGACACACAGACCTGTGTACTATATGTTTTGTTTCATTATTTTTTTTTTACTTCTCACTGATTGTACTGGGAAGCTTGGTTTCTTTGCCTGCCTTTGGCTTGGCTAGCTTGGCTAGCAGCCCCTTTCCTATTGCTTTATAACTGACTTTTTTTTTTTTTTGGTAGGTTGTGGGTAGGAAAGGCTGGAAAAAGTCAATCTAGTTTCTCATTGGATTACTTTATCATTATCCAATCTGGTGCAGATTTCAAGGTTGTTTTTTTGTTTGTTTGTTTGTTTGTTTGTTTTGTTTTGTTTTGTTTTCTGCCTGTTTGTTTTGCTTTTCCTGGAATAGTTTTGAGGAGCTGGGTGGTTTGCCTACTTCAAGGCAGTCATT
Source organism: Vombatus ursinus (assembly GCF_900497805.2). Taxonomy (NCBI): domain Eukaryota; kingdom Metazoa; phylum Chordata; class Mammalia; order Diprotodontia; family Vombatidae; genus Vombatus; species Vombatus ursinus. The sequence goes on from NW_020949613.1 coordinate 4,824,861, forward strand.
TTTAGCCAATGGTCTCTCCCTCCTTTCTCCAAAAGGTCAGTACTTTACTCACAGTATTCTTTTCTTTCTTTCTTTCTTTCTTTCTTTCTTTCTTTCTTTCTTTCTTTCTTTCTTTCTTTCTTTCTTTTTTTTTAGGCAATTGGGGTTAAGTGACTTGCCCAGGGCCATACAGCTAGTAAGTGTCCAGTGTTTGATCTGAGGCTGGATTTGAACTCAGGTCCTCCTGACTTCAGGGCCAATGCTCTATCCACTGTGCCACCTACCTGCCCCACAGTATTCCTTTCTAAGACAATTCCTTCCCCCTTCAAAAGAACTTCAACATACATGTTGATGTTTCTTCAAATACCCTAGGTTCCCATTTTCTCAATCTGAGTAAATCAGCTGTACTGCTCTTCCACCCCATCTCAGCCACACACAGGAATGGTCATAACTTTAATCATGTTATAACCCACAGGTATTCTCTTTCTGAGTTTCCTTTATCTGATCATAATTTTTTATCTTTCCATCTCTCCATTCCAACACCTGCTCTTAGCCCTCATCATGGCATTCATTTCCTCCACCCCTGATTGCTATCTCAAAACAACCCTCTACACATAGTCTCCTTTTCTTTTTTCGTATCAGTGAACAATTCTTGCCAAACACTAACCCTGGATTCTTCTTATCATCTGCTGCCCATGAACCTACTAATGTGCTCCTGAACAGAACTGGAGTAAATAATGAAACAACTTTGACTAGGTCCACCACAAATTTATGCTAGTCAATCTAAAGAGCCCCCTCACTGCATCAAGAAATCCCACTATTCATCCCTAAATAATTTTGCACTTGCACATGCTACAGTTGCTATTCCAAATCTTTTCCTCTCTCCTGAGGGCTTCCATACCATTACTCAGACCTTAAATGATACTTAATGAAGAAAAAAATTGGGGCCATTTACAGAGAGCGTCTTCTCCCATCTTCTTCACTTCACATTGCCCTCACAATCTCCTCCTTCATATCTTCTCTGATGATGTCTCTGTGCTTGCCAAGGCCAACCCCTCTACACGAACCCTTGATTTCATCTCCTTTCATCCTCTCTAATAGATTTTCCTTATCATCTCCCCCAACTTTCTGCAATCTTCAGTCCTTCCATACATACTGGTTCTTTTCCTATTACCAACAAATATGTTAAAGTTTCTCCTACCTTAAAAGACAAGTTTACCATATCCTACTATGCCTATCAACTATCATACTATATCTCTCATCCTCTGCTTATTTAAACTACTTGAAAAGCTATCTTTGGTACATACCTCTTCTTTTATTACTCTGTTCTAAACTCCTTAATTGCCAAATATGATGACCTTATCTAATTCCTTGTCCTTCTAACATCTTTACAGTTGATGATCCTTTCCTCCTGAATAATCTGTTTTCTACAGGCTTTCATGATTCTACCATCTCTCATTCTCCTTCTACATGTTTAACTTTTGTTCTTAATCTCTTTGGTCAGCCCCTCATCCATGTTATGCTCACTAACTTTGGGTGCCCCTTGGCTCTGTCCAAGTCTTGCTAGTTCTCTCTCTTGCTTTCTCTCTCTTGTTCTCTCTCTCTCTCTCTCTCTCTCTCTCTCATTCTCTCTCTCTCTCTGTCTCCCCTCTTTCCCTCTATTCACACAGCCACCACCTACTTCAAGACCTCAGCCCACTCATATATACCACTGCAATAGCATGCTAATTAAATTCCTTATCTTGAGTCTCTTTCCATTCCAAAGCTGGTCTCAAAATGATTTTCCTAAATCACAGATCTGACCATGACACTCACCTTCAAATTTGAAGTGACCTTCAGATTCATCTGCTGTGACCCCTTTATTTTACAGATGAAGTAACTGAAGCCCAGTAAAATTAAATGACTTGCCCAAAAATCATACTATTAGTAAGTGACAGAGCTAGTATGTGAACCCAGATCCTTTCATTCCAAAATACTTGTTGAATTGAGTTGAAGGGATTAATTTTCAGACATGTATTGTACTATACAATTTGTGAGATCCCTTCCAATTCTTAGTATGTGACAAAACGATTCTGAGTTTTGAAAACAATGGAGAACAAAGCTAAATGCATCTGTGCTCATTGTTTCCTGTGCTATTTACTACTAAAAAATTACAAAATTAGATAATCTTGAGTTTCAATACTTCCTGAATGGTGAATTAGTTAAACTCTAAGAAATTTCACATATATTTCCTTCAAAGTTGAATGCTTGTTACAACTATTGGTTGAATAGGCTATATTTCTTGCTTTGGATAATAAGATTTCCTAGGTCTTCCTGCCCTTGAGAAGAATCATGGCTCTTTATGGCACTAGAGCTTGAATTAATGGTTAGCCTAAAAGAGTGTAGAGTCTTTCACTCTATATTCATAAATGTGTATGGCCAAGCTAATGACTTGGTCTTCCAAAATAGAGTTGAGCTTTCTCTCCCTTGACAAGCAATCTTATATCTAGCATGACTCCCTATAGCAGAGCTAGTAATTTAATAAGCCCCTCGCCGAGATATCTTACACAAAAGACTATTCTTTTTAGTTATGAAGCCTTCTTCCATTTAGGCAGCTTTATTTTGGTTGCTGGGGAGCAGGATCTGTTAGCAAAAGAATGCCTTTTATTGGCCCCAGCAGTGATGCACCAAGCAGAATAATGTAGCAAGGAGTGTTAGTTATGGGAAACTAAATGCAATATCAATGTAAAAATAGGACAGAAAGAACATCTAAAAACTCACAATAATAAAATTTAAGAGCCCAGAAAAACTGAGCACCAGGAATTTACTAGCTTTATGAGAACAGGGGAAACTGCCAAACATTCTTAAGAGACCAGGAAATTAACAGAAAGAAAACTTGGTAGAAGAGAAATGGAAAAAAAAAAATATGACCCTAGATATGGAAGTTAAACAAATTAATGCATGTAAATAAAAATAAGCCATCCTGGTTAAAGAATATCATCACCTGGTATTCTTTTTGACATAGAAATGATTCAGTCGTTCTATCTCCATCCCCAAAACCCCAGGGGAAGAAAGAAGAGAAAACAGCAACATCTGGGCAGAAGAGAGAGAGGAGAAACTTGCTTGCTCTAAAAGAATTGGAGAACTGCTACGTGGCAACTCCTTGACCATATGTGGGCCTCAGTACACAAGGTCCCATGGGGAGACACTGGAGGAGAAGCCATCCTGGGCCAAACTGTATCATACTGTCTTGTCCTGTCTCATTGCAGCTAGTCCTCCATTCTCCAGCATTAACTTCCTGGGACATCACTTTACCCTTTAGAAGCAACAAAGTAAACTTTTTTGGGGGGGGCGGTACATAAGCAATGGGGTTAAGTGACTTGCCCAGGGTCACACAGCTAATAAGTGTCAAGTGTCTGGTCTGAGACCAGATTTGTACTCAGGTCTTCTTGACTCCAAGGCTGGTGCTCTATCCACTATGCCACCTAGCTGCCCCTAAAGGAAACTTCTTGTTGGGTGCCTATGGGCAGCCAGAGCACCAGAAGTATAATGGCCTTGAAGGATTTACCTAGGGGAGAGTCCTTAGACTCCAGAGAACTGGGTTTGAATGATGCCATGTATAATGACTAGCTGTGTGAACCTGAATTAGTCACTCAATCTCTCAGGAACTTGAATTTTTTTTTATCTATAAAATGATGATTACAATACTTGCATTTTCTATTGCTCAGGTACACTGTGAGCTGACTTCTTTGCTTTGCAAAAATTAACTTGTATTTTTTGGTTCTTGGCCTCTAAGATGACCAAGAAGAGGAGGAAAGGGCATGCCAAGAAGCCTGTGGCCAGGTGCAGCCCATCTGCTGCACACAACTGCTCCCTCCACATGACCAAAAACAAGGCTATCAAGAAGTTCATCATCCATAACATCTTGGAAGCCGAGGCCATCAGGGACATTTCTGAAGCCAACGTTTTCGACTCCTGTAGCAAGGTAGTGAGTAATCAGTCCCGTGAAGCATGAAAGGATCAGACACCCCAACCCCAGTTCAGACCTGGTGGTGCTGCCCGAGACTCCCTCCAAAGCCCATGTAAAACACAGTCTTCCCATCAATATTCCTGAGCCTATCAGAGGAAAATAAAATGGTTGGTCTAAAAAAAGGTGAAGCTTTTAGAATACACATACACAGGTAGAACACAAGTAAAATGACATCACCTTCCTTTTCATAGTCTGGTGGAGGAGGAAAACATATGATTCTTTAAATCTCAGATATGAAGGAATTATTGAGACAATGATGGTTAGTAGACTTTGCTAAGATCAGAATACAATGGAATTATTTAATATACATATGACTACTGAAGATACACCATTTTTATCAGAGTTTTATACTTTTTATTAATTCCCCATCCCAGTCCCTATATTTATCTAACAAAATAGTTTATCATTGTAAAACATTTTATATCTAAAAGTCACTTTCATAATCCATTATTTCTCTTAATGTAACAACCTTATGAGAGAGTCAGTACAGATTGCTCAGGGGCATACTTGTGATCATCAATGGGAAGAAATCCCTGTATGGAAATTCCCTTAAGCGGTGCATCTTGTTTTGCCACTTAGTCTTAGAAAACTAACAAGGTAGTGATAGTTTGATTAGCCTGCTATGGTCATGCACATAGCATGTGTAAGAGGCAGGACTTGAACACAGGTCTTCCCATGATGATAAGGCCAGCCCTCTATCCATTAGACCACACTATCCTTTGGCAGATATTATTCATTCACTTTTATATTGGAAAGGCAACATGATATGGATAGAGAGCAGGCCATGGTTACCAGAAGATTATAAGGAGGCTTGGTTCTGATATATCCTACTTGTGCAACCCTAGACAGGTCACTGAGAAATAGGTGCTATTAATATCCCCTTTTCTCTTTTCATTAAAATGGGGATAAATAATACCAGCTGTCTCAAAGGGTTGCTATACGAATCAAATGATATAAAATATGTGTTTTACAAACATTAAGGTGCTATATAAGTGTTTTGTCATCCTTATTGCTATCATTGTTATTATTTAACTTTGCAGTGTCCCAGGCAATCCTTAGATTAGAAATCACAGAATAGGTATGTCTTTTACATTGGTAGGAGAGATTTCCCAACAGGGATGAAATTACATAGATAGCAAACAAAAATATGGATAAGGAAACTGAAGCTGAAAGAGATCTGCTAACTCCAAACTCAGTTCACTTTCCAGTACTATATGGTGTTTTTTATCAACATTTTCTTCTAGTTGTGTGTTTTTATTCTTTTTTTTTCTGAAGAGTCATTACATCAAGTTCATTTCAGTGGGATTCTGAAGGGGCATCAGCAAAAGCCAGAGCCTGAGTCAAATTGATTTAAACTCTGGAGTAACATATTCTCCTTTCAATACTTTAATTATTTAAAGTGCACTGGAATAGGGAACCTCAACAGACATACCAAGGTCCCCAGAATAGTTTGAAAATGAAAGTCCTAAAATGCTTTCAATTCCCTGAAGTGGAGATAAGAAGTTAATCAAAGAGGACAGAGTCAATGAGAAGGTAAGTGAATGGCCTGTTTTCAAATAGAGAATTCTACTTTCCAACTGAAAAGGAGAGGAGAAAAAAGTCATAAGATGCGTCCACTAAGAAACACAAAGTCACTTTTGGAAGCCTTGAGGTTTGATCAGCACCTGTAAACCAAAGGTCCACTTTTAGAATCCTTGAGGTTTGATGAGCACCTGTATAAAGGGCCTTTAAACCAAAGAGTCCACTTTGGGGACACCTGAGGTTTGATCACCACTCTTACAAGCGGTCTTTAAACCAAAGGTTCACTTTTGGAACCCTCAAGGTTTAATGAGTACCTGTAGAAATGGCCTTTAAACCAAAGTTTCCACTTTTGAGACCCCTCAGCACCTGTACAAGGGACTTTTAAACCAGTTTGTTTATGCTATATTCCAACATGAATAAGGGCACTTCACATTTCCCATGTAGATCAAGCAAGCAAGCAAGCACTTGCTAGGGACAGATACTGTGCTAGGCACTGGAGATCCAAGCACAAAAATAGAAACATTCCCTTTTCACAAGTTTACTTCATGACAAGGAAGACAACAAATACATATATAAGCCTATATTGGATAAATATAAAGAGAACAAATACAAGGTAGTTAAATAAAACCTAAGGAGGGCACTAATAACTGGGATGAGGAAAGGCTTAATGAGGAAGGTGACGCTTCTGTTTTATCTTGAAGGAAGAATTCTTCAAGAGGAATTGAAATCAGAGGGCATTTCAGGCATGAAAAGAGTGCCAGAGTAAAGGCTTGGCAGTGTTTTGGTACAGTAAGAGTCGATGTGGTATAATTCCTTCAAGAGAACCCATGAGACCCAGATCTCAGTACCAGCTCCACCTCTTATCAGCTGTCCTTGTGCCCTGATTGTTTGGAAAGTCCAGTGGATAAGCACAGAACTCCCCTGAGCCTACTTTTCCAATCAATATAATAAGAATAATAATGCTATAAGGTCATTCATCTAGACTTGGCAGAGATATTAGGAATCATCTAGTCCAACTCCACAATTTCACAGCTATAGAAGCCACTAGTGGCAGTGAAGAGAGCACTGAGCTTGAAGTTAGTCCAGAAGACCTAAGTTCAAATGCTATGTCAGACATTTAGCAGCTCACTACACTTACTGACAAGTACTTTCCACAAGTAAAGTAACCCTGGGCAAAATAGAAATAACTCAACTTATCTCAGCCTCACTTTCCTCATCTGTTAAAAAAAAAAAAGATTTGGATTCTGAACTTGATGGCATATAATGTCTTTTCCTCCTCTAAATGTATTATTCTACGCTCCTAATAGCCTGAGACTCAAGGTTACAAAGATAAGTATCAGAGCTGGGATTTGAACTAGGTCTTCTGAATTCAAAGTTCTCTCCACTGTACCCTATTGGTTCTATAAAATTTCCTACCTTCCTTATAGGGTTGGTGTGAAGAGAGAGAATCCTCTGTAAATGGTAATGTACTATAGAAATATAAATTATTTATTATTATTTAATTCAATTCCCTTGACTCACAGATGAAGAAACTGAAGCCCAGAAATGTGAAAGACTGAAATAATACACAGTGTTTTTTTTTTAATTGAAATAACAATTGGGTGCCATTTCAAAGTACAGTGGAAATACAATTTATTTTGCAGTTAAAAGATCTAGGTTCAAATTTGTTTTGCTTCTTAATTGGTTGTAGGACCTTGGACAAGTTACTTCACCTCTATGGGTTTTTTGTGTTCATAGGATTATGGAAGCAAAGCTGGGAAAGACCATAGAGGTGACTGAGTTCAATCCCCTCATTTTAGAAAAGATGAAACTGAGGCACCAAGAGGACAAGTGACATAGTTGGTAAGTGATGAAGCCAGAATTTGAACCCAGGTTTTGTGACTCCAAATCTAGCACTTTTCCTGCTGTTATGCTATCTCATATGAAACATATTGTTTCTCCCACAAGTATGTCAACTCCTTGAAAATAAGGAAGCATCTGTTTTGCTTCATCCTGCTTTTCCAGTCTTCTTACAACTCAACCCCCAACATATCCTCTTTGATCCAGTGACACTGGCCTCCTGGCTATTCCAAGAACACTCCAGACATTTTTTCTGATTGTTCCCCATTATTGGAACACTTTCCTCTTCCACTCTGACCTATGACCTCCCTGGCTCCTTTTAAATCCCAACTAAATTTCCACCTTCTAGAAGAAGCCTTCCCCAACCTTCTTAATTCTAGTGTTCTCCCTCTTTTAATCATTTTCTACTTGTCCTTTATATACTTGCCTTGTATATATGTGTTTACATGTTTTTTCACCCATCAGATTGTAAACTTTTCTAGGGCAGGGACTGTCTTTTGCCTCTTTTGATATACCTAACATTTAGCACGGTGACTGGCATGTAGTAGGCACTTAGTAAATGTTTATTGAATTGAAATGAGTCCTTATAGCCCAGAGACTGGTTAACACTCTAGGCACATACTTAACAAAACTTCATTAAATGAATGAAGAGACCTCAGGTTCCTTATCAGTAAAATGAAGGGATTTGACTAGATGGCCTCTAACAAATCTTCCAGTTTTAAATCTCTTATTCACTAAAATTAATAATCTATATCCTAAAGATACATTTTAAAATATGTAATATAATATCGATTTCTCCTAAGGTTATAAACATCTAATGGACCGGGACAACCCACTGAAAATCCAATGAAAGAGATTATTCTTTCTGGTCATTGGCAGTGTTTAAGTGGATTTCACTGCTTTCTCCACAAGTTAATCATACTACAATGTTGTGATGCTTGTAAAAATGTTAGAGCCATCATCCTTTGCTTGCATTGACATTGTCCTTGTTTAAAAGTTCAGCCAAGTTCAAGAATAGAGTGAGGCCTAACACTCGAATTTTGAAACCCTTCCCATAGGGGTGTGTTTTCATTTCCTTTTATTATTTTTCTACCCATTGTTTTTTCTTTTTGGAATAATTTACAAGATCAGAGCTGTAGACTTGAAAGGGACCTCTGATGCCATCTACCAACAAGGCTAAAAGAAACTAAATCACTTGACCAAGGTCACATGTTGGATGGGGAGGGATTTGGACCCAGGTTCTCTAGCTCCAAAGCCAATACTCTTTCAACTGTACCTTACAGCTTAAGACCAAAAGAATTTTTATAATGGGCAAATCCAAAAATATCAGCAACAACTCCCCCCAAAATGACAAACAATAAAAAAAAACACAGAAATACATGGAATAAAGGGTATTGATTTTACTGGTGTAGGGAACTTTTGAATTTGATATTTCCTTAAAAAATTGCCTGGGGTGGGGTAGGAGGGATTAGGAAATTAAGTAATTTGCCCTGGATTACAAAAAAAAAGTCTGAGATGCACCAAACTCACCTCTTCCTAACTGCAAGATGGGCACTCAAGGCACCACCATTATTCCAGTCTTCCAGGATTCTAACCTTGCAGTTGTCTACTCATCACTCTCATTCAATTGCCAAATTCACAAATCTAATCAATTGCCAAATTTTTCCATTTTTACCTCCATAACATCTCTCTCACCAATGCCTTCCTTCTAGTCATACAGGTACCATTTTGCTTTATGCCCTTATCACCTCTCACCTAGATTATTGCAAAAACTTCTAATTGTTCTCCTTGTATTAAATGTCTCCCTACTTCAGTACATTCTCCATATTCTTGTTAAAATTTTCCTTAAACACAGATATGATCATGTGACTCATTATTCTCCTCAATAAACTCTAATAGTTTCATATTGCCTCTAGAATAAAATAAATACTCATATTTAGCTTTTTTAAAATTTTTTCCAATTGATGAAAATCCACCCTCTCTCACTTCTATCTTCCCCTTCAATCCCTACATTGAAAAAGAAATAGAAAAAAAGTTGTAATGAATTCCCACATTGATCCTGTCCAAAAAGTGTGTCTCAAAATGCACCCTGAGTCCATCACTTTTCCATGAAGAGATGAGTTACATACATACATGCATACATAACATACATATATGTATGTGTGTGTATATATATATATATACACATATATATATATATACACACACACATGTGTTTGTCTTCCTCTTTCGAATGAAAGAGCCCTTGGAAGAGGAATTCTTTTATTTATTGTATTTTTTATCACTAGTACCTTGCAATGTTGCTCACATGCAGCAGATACTTAATAATTATTTGTTAATTGATTTATGCATTGTTGCATGGTGGAAAGAGTACTGAATGTGGAATTAGAAGGTCTGCATTTGAATCCTGGCTCAGTCTATATGACCTTGCGTGTGTCACTTAGTCTTTATGGGCTTCAGTATTCTCGTCAGTAAAATACTGGGTTTAGACCAGGACCCCTAAAGTCCCTATCAGCTCTAAATCTATAAATAGATGGTGATATCATTTACAACTCTACAGCCCTTTATAGTTTATTTAGCTAGACCCTTGTGTCTGCTCTCCCCAAAGCAGTTCCTATACATTCTGAGAAATGTAGGAAAACAGTGGATAGAGAGCTTGTCTCAAAGCCAGGAAGACTTCACTTAAAATACCTCATTATATATATATATTGGTTGTTTGACCCTCAGCAAATCACTTAACTTCTTAGTGACCTAAAAACTCACTAGGACTACTAATTGAGTAGAAGTTGTTCACTTGTTTTGGGAGAGGGATTTTTCTGACTTGAAATCTTCCTGATACCAATCAAGCAATTACTCAACGAAGTGCTTACTACATACCAGGCACTGTGCTAAGGGCTAGGTTTGCAAAAAGATGCAAAAGAAAGTCTCTGCTCTTAGAGGGCTCACAATCTAATGGGGGAGACAGCTAGCAAACAAATATGTACAAATAATCTATATGTAGGCTAACTAGGAAATAATTAACAGAGGAAAGGCATTAGGATTAAGAAGTGTTAGGGAAGACTTCCTGTAGAAGGTGAGATTTTAATTGAGACCTAAAAGAAGCCAAAGAAATCATTGGTCAGACCAGAGAAGGGAGAGCTTTTCAGGCAAGGGGGAAAACCAGAAAAATTACTCAGAGTCAACAGATGGAATGTCTTGTTTATGGAACAGCCAGGAGGCCAGTATCACTGAATTGAAGAGCAAATGTCAGGGAATAAGGTGTAAGAAGACTGGAAAGATAGGAGGGAGCTTGGCTATGAGGAGCTTGAAGGACAAGCAGAGAATTTTTTTTAACTTTATCCTGGAGATGATAGGGAGCCACTGGAGTTTATTGAGTGGGAACAACAGGGCAGGGGGTGTTTGTTAGGCAAGTTGGGGAGGGAGAGGTTTTAATTAAATCCATGAGAGCTGATGAGATCACCAAGTGAAATAGAATAAGAAAGAGAAGGAAAAAGAGCCCAGGACAGAACTGTAAGGGACTCTTGGGGTTAAAGGCCATGACCTAGAAGATCCAGCAAAGGAGACAGGGAAAGAATAGTCAGATACATAGGAGGAGAACCAAGAGAGAATGGTGTCCTGAAAGCCTAGAGAGAAGAGAGGATCAAGGAGGAGAGAGTGATCAACACTCAAAGGCTACAGAGAGCTTAAAGAGAATGAGGATTGAGAAATGGTCATTGGATTTGGCAACTAAGAGATCATTAGCAACTTTGGAGGGAGCATTTTCAATGGAATTGGAAAGTTGGAAGCCTGACTGTCAAGAGTTAGGAGGAAAGTGAGAGGAGAGAAAGTGGAGGCATCTATTATATATAGTCTTTTTGAAGACCTTCTCTACAAAAGACATAGGACAATAATTAGCAGGGATGCAAGAATCAAGTCAAGATTTTTTCAGAATGAGGCAGATATGGGCATGTTTGTAGGCAGTAGGAAATGAGTCAGAGGACAGGAAGAGGTTGAGAATAACTGAAAGAATAGGGATGACAGAGGTGAGATATCTGTTGGAGGAGACAGGATGGAATATGATCACTTAAACAAGTGAGGGGGGGTTAGACTTGGGAAGGAGTAAGGCCACTGCCTGATGTGAAAGTGGTGAAAGGGGAAAAAAGTGGAAGAAAGGATGTGAGTGATAGGAGATGAGGAAGAGGAGGAAGGGGAAGTGTACGGCAAATGGCTTCAATTTTTTTTCTGTAAAATACAAGACAAGGTTCTTAGCTGAGAGATTGGGTAGGGGAAGCCATGAGTGGTTTGAGGAAGAATGAAAAGATTTGGAAGAGCTGCTGTGGAGAGTGGGATTGTGAGTTGATAAGGGAGGAATAATAAGATTACCTAGTAGCAGTGAGTGCCCAGTTAAAATTGTATATCATAAATTTGTAGTGCACTCAATCAGGACAATCACATGATTTTCTCCACCTTCATTCTGCAGCATATGTGTGTAAGAGTGAAGGCTATGATTGGCGAAAGTGATCAAAGGTTGAGGCTTGACTACACATAATGAATGATATGATAATGGGGCTAGAGATACAAGAGAGGACAGTGTGAGTTGAATTGATTTGACAAGGAGTCAAGAAGGAGAAAAGAGGAAAGAGTGACTGGTGTAGGGGAGATGGCCTGGGAGAGAATTGGAAGTCACAGTTCAGACAAAGAATAGGGTTTTGTAAGAGAAGACAGAGGGGGAGGTGAAAAGTCAGTACAGTATGGACAGATAAGGGGATTTCGGAATTCTTGAACATAGAGATAGTACTTTTGTGGGTGGGTTATGGTAAGATTGAGGGTATGAACATCTTTGTGACTGAAGTTGAGTGGGTAAGTAGCTTATGGGAGATGAATAGGTTGTGAAAATAGGTGGTTAAGGAATTTGAGGGAGAATTAGTATGTATGTTGAAATCCTCTAGTATACATGAGGATAGGAACTGAAGAGGAAATGAAAATTGTGAGCCAGTTACGAGACTCATAGAAGAAGGAAAGGGAATGACCTCAGGTTCTATAGACAACAGCTACAAAGATTTTGGTTGTGTAATAGTTGTGAATAAGATGAAACTCAAAGAAAGATAGATTATTGATTGATTTATTACAAAACATTTTCATAGCTGTCACGTCATCTAATCTTCTCAATATAAGCAGGGCATCTATTCCTATCTTACAGAGAAGAAATAATGATTCATAGAGGTTAATTGACTTGTTTGGTATCACTCTCTAATAAATGGGAAAAGCAAAACTTGAACCCAGATCTTTTAATTATAGGCCCAATATTCTTTTTTTATTTTGTTTTCTTCAACAAATATCTCTATATAGATAATTCTCAGATCTATTTATCCAGCCCCAACCTCTCTCCTGATTTCCAGTCTCACTTCCCCAACTACCTATTGGACATCATGAATTGGATGTCCTATAAACATCTTACATTCAGCATGTCCAAAACTGAACTCATTATCTTCTATCCCCAAATACTCCCTTTCAAACTTCCCTCTTATTTTTAAGAGTATCACCAGTCCTTCAGTCACCCAAGTTTGAAACCTTGATGTCATTTTCTAATCTTTGCTGTCTCTCACTCCCATGTACCCCTAATCTCTAATTTGTTGCCAAGTCTAATCAATTCTACCTTTATGACAGTTCCTGTTTATACTCCCTTCTCTCCTGTGACATTACTACCAATTTGGTTCAGGTCCTCATCACCTCACCTTACAAATATTGCAAAAAAGTTTGACTTGTCTCTCTCAATTCTTTCCCTACCCCAATCCACCTTTCACTCAGCTGTCAAAATGATCCTTCTGAAGTGCAGATCTGATCATGCCACCTCCATAATCCAATCAATTCCTATGGTTCCTTATTACTTTCATGATCAAATATAAAATTCTTTAAATCTTAAAGCCTTTCATAACCTGGCTCTTTCCTACATTTTCAAGATTCTTATATCTCACTCCTCTTCACATATTTTACAATCCAATGGCATTGGCATCCCTGCTTTTGTTTGCACAAGAAACATCTCCAGACTCCAGATATTTTCACTGGCTGTCTCCCTTCCCCCCCCCCCGCAATTATGTCCATCCTCATCTCTGCCTCCTGGTTACCTGGCTTCTTCCTTCAAGTATTGCTAAAATCTTACTTTCTTTAAGAAGTCTTTCCTGGATTTTCCTTAATCCTAGTATCTTTGCTATAAGACAATCTCCAATTTAACCTTTACATCTTTTTTGCACATAGTTGTTTGTGTATTTTCTCTACCATTTGACCATGACCTGCGGAAAGTAAGGACTATTTTTTGTCTTTTTTTGTATGCTCGGCACTAAGAACAGTGACTCACACATCGTAGGTGCTTAACAAATATTTCTTGCCTTGCCTTGATTAAAACAAAGCCATAAATGTTTCACTTCAGACTGTCCATTCGTTACTGATTCATTAGCAGATAAAAAAGTTTGGACAATCTCTGTACTAAGTAAAATTTTCATTGATACTACCTGGGTCCCCCAAAGGACATAATAGTCTTTATGATTTGGTTTTCTTTCTCTTTGTCAATTAGTGCATCTCTGCATGTTGCCATGTGAGGGGACGGATGGAATTGCTTCCAAATTAAACTTTGATTTGGGACGATTTTGAGAAACCTTCTCTCAACCATGCCTCTAAGTTCAATGTTATATCAACATTACCATATTTGGCACATTGGTTCTGATCTATTCCATGACTATAATTGCAATTGTGGAGTGTTACATACTGCTATTTGTGGCGCAAAGCATGCTATTGGACATCCTGCTAAATAAAGAGTCCCTGAAGGAGAATTTGAGGACATAGACATCTGCCCTCAATCATGGTGACTTTTTGACTAGAAGAGACCTTCCACATTATACAAATCATGCCATAACATCAGGATTGATCTCATGCCTAAGTGCTTGACTATGTGATATGGTTTGAAGGATACTGTTAAGGCTTCCTCTGTCCAAATATTTCTCTTTTACTGGTTTACTTGTGGTCTGCAGAATTCCACTAACAGAGGTTCATCCCTTTAGAATAAGGATTTTTGTCTCATGGAGTCAAATTTTCAAATACAAATATTGCTGAATCAGCAAGTTAAGATGCCTTTATTCATCAAATCTCAATGGTGCCTAGTATAGCAAATTACTTTGAAAAGTGCCATCTATCTAGGAAGCAAGGGTGTAGCAGAAATATCAGTTAATTAGGAGTCAAATTACCCAGGTTCATAGGATCATAGATTTAGAGTTAGAAGGGACCCTACAAGGCTACTGAGCAAACTCCCTCATTTTATAGATGAGGAAACTTAGGTTCAAAGAGATGAAGTCATTTTCCAAAGTAATATAGCCAATAAATATCTGAGGCAGAGTTTGAACCCAGGTTTTCCTGACCCCAAGACTAGTGCCCTATCCATTCTATTCTTTCTCTTGCAACAGACTGCCTCCTCTGTCATCCCCACTGTTTCACTTATTTCAATTTCTCCCTCACTATTTACTCATTTCTTTCTGCCTACAAAAATGCCCAGGTCTCCACTATCTTGAAAAAAAACCTCACTTGATTCTTCTATACCTGTTAATTATCATCCTATATCTCTTCTGCCCCCACAGGTAAACTTCTTGAAAAAGTCATCTACAATAAGTGCTTCCACTTTTTTCCCTTCAGAGGATTTTGTGAGAATAAGGGAGTGCCTCCAGCCAAAAAATTGAGGAACAACTGAAGAAGTGTTTTCCTCTGCTCTACTACCATAATCCCAGTTCAGATTCTGATAGTTAAACATTGAAAGCAGCAAAGTTATGGCAGTTGGCAGACTCACTGACAAGTGAGAAGCAGAACCAGAAGAAGGAACAGACAGTGCTACTTGAAAAGCAGATTTCCCCCTATTCTCAGGTTCTCCTCCGCTATCTTTCACTGCTGAAGAGGCTTCCTCAGGAGCATTGGCTAAAATACAATCAGAGCTGGATCATATTAATGCCCAGTACTTGGAGATCAAGTGTAGTACCATGATTCTGAAGATAATAATGGAGTAGCTATAGATTTTGTCAGACACTTATGCAGCTCAGAAGGTAGAGGTTCATTGACTCATTAGGGATAGTCTGTAGGAGGCCATTCACCTACAGGAGCCAGACATGGAGAAATCATGCCAGGTCTTGAGCACTTATGAGGTGCTGGATAAGGAGTTTGACAAGCTGTGAAGGAGTACCATTTGAAACAGGCACCTAAGGACAAGTGCTGGGATCTTCAGGAGTTTCATAAGTCTTGCCTTTGAGTTTTACAGAAACCAAGGGCCAGGATCCTTCTGCCTCAGCAGCACACATTCTTCCTATCCTGTTTCTCCTATATAAATATTGCTTTCTCACTTCTCAAAAGGTAAAACCACAATAAAAACTCTAGTGGACTAGGTGTTCTTCTAGTTTGTGTCCTGTGCTTGCAATAACCTGGCCTCCTCCAATTCCTCCCTAGGAATAGGTTTGTATATCTTGTGGCCTCTTAAGAAAACCAATTCTGCCCTTCATCCAACTGTTGTCTAAATAAAATGATGATATATGGAGCAGCTAGGTGGCACAGTGGATAGAGCACTGGCCCTGAATTCAGGAGGACCTGAGTTCAAATCCGGCCTCAGACACATAACACTTACTAGTTGTGTGACCCTGGGTAAGTCATTTAACCCCATTGCCTAGCCAAAAAAATAAAATAAAATGATGATATGGATTTTAAAAAACTGGGAAAAAAACTGAAACTGTTCTCTCTAAAGTTGCTAACCATCTCTTAGCTGTCAAATCCAATAGCCTTTTCTCAATCTTCATTCTCCTTGAGCTCTCTGTAGCCTTTGACTTTATTGATCATTCTCTCAATTTTGATACACTAGGCTTTCAGAACCCTTTTCTCTCCTGGTTCTCCTCCTATTTATCTGGCCAGTACTTCTCTCTTTCTCTTTTATGGGATGCTCCTCTATATCACAGCCTCTAATCTTAGGTATCCCTTGCAGTTCTGTCCTGGACCTTCTTTCTTCCTTTTATACTATTTCATTTGGTGATATCATCAGCTCCTACGGATTTAATTACTGTCTCTATGCTGATGATTCTCAAATCTACCTTTCCTGCCCCAATCTCTCTGCTGACCACCAATCTTGCATTTCTAACTGCCTTTCAGAAAGTTAGAAATGGATATCCAGTAGACATCTTAAACTCATCACAAAAAAAGAACTCATTAACTTTCCCCCAAATCCTCTGCCCCTCCTACCTTCCCTATTACTGCAGAAGGCAATTCCAATTCCATCCTCCCAGTCTCTCAGACACTCAAGCTTAAATTATCCTATATTTACTGTTTTTCACAGCCTATATCCCAGCTGTTGCTAAGGTCTGTTGATTTCACCCTTGCAACATCTCTTGAATATACCCCCTTCTCTCTTCTAACCTTGCCACCACTCAAGTACAAGACCACATCATTTCATGATTGAATTTCTGCAAAAACCTGCTGGTGGGTCTGCCTGCCTCAAGTCTCTTCCCACTCATCCTCTAATCAGCCACTAAAGTGATTTTCCTAAAGTGCAGGTCTGATCATGTCAACCAGTCCTACTCTCACTACTCAATAAATTCCAGTGGCTTTCTGTTGTCTACAGGAACAAATACAAAATGATCCATTTGGCATTCAAAGACCTTCATATCCATCCTACCTTTCCAGTCTTCTTAAAACTTACTCTCTTATATTTGCTCTTCAAACCAGTGACACTGGCCCTCTGGCTGTCCCACAAACAAGACTTGGTTCCCAGCATTTTCTCTGGCTGTCCCTCATGCCTGGAATGCTTTCCCTCCTCAACTCTGAATTCTGATCTCCCTGATTTCCTTTTAAGTCCCACTTAAAATTCCACTTTCTACATGAAGCTTTTCCCAATCCCTCTCAATTCTAGTACCTTCCCTCTGTTAATTATTTTTCTATTCATCCTATATGTAGCTCACTTTGTATATATTTATTTGCATGTTGTGTCCCTGTTAAGTGGGTAAGCTCTTTGAGGGCAGGGACTCTCTTTTGCCTCTTTTTATATCCTCAGCTCTAGCACTTGGCTACTTGGCAGATAGTAGGTAATTATTAAGTAAATAAATATTGATTGATTGATTATACAATACTGCCTCTCAAATCATGGGTCTTACTTCAGAAGTCTGTAAAGTTCTAGGACTTGCTGCTATTAGCACACTACTGTTCACCAGAAAAACATCTTGAATCTCTCATGAACTATAAGCAATCCCTCTTCTTTTTGGACCTATCCCTAGGGTACCTTCCATTAAAGTGGTGAACACCTTTGACAAGCATACATCTCATTATGTTATGTCTTTCTTGATGACAATAAATTGGAAAGCCATTAAAACACTGAACATAATTTTAACTGTGTTAACATTTATGAAGGACATGAATGATTTTAACATATGTACAAGAGTCCTTGTTATAGGAAATCCATTAAAGGTTTTTCTTCTTCCAAGTAAAATGCACTGTGTGTGTGTGTGTGTGTGTGTGTGTGTGCACGCACGCATGTATATGGAGAGTTGCAGATAAAGGGAGGGATATGAGGTCATACAATCATTGAAAAACAAAAAAGTCACAATGATATCGCAATTTCTGTACCTATTAGAAAATACTGTTGGACCTCTCTTCCTACTGTAAATCTCAAGATTCTATAAAAACAAACATAGCAGGAACACTTTGTTTTCCAAGTACATGTCCAATTTTTTCTCTTTCCCTCCCTCACTTTCCAAACCCTCTGTAACAGGATATTTTATTTTTTTCTAATTACATGCCCAAATTTGGCATTTTTTGTTGTTGTTGTTATTAAGTTGTTTAGCAGGCACACTTTGATAAGATGAAAGAGAAAGGGTATCCCTGCAGCATAAGAACATTCCAAAGAGAGGGCAGGCATAGGTGAATTGACACAATAGTAGGTGGGCATCAAGGGAATAGTACAAGGGCGCTAATTACATGGCAAAGGAAATACCTAAAAAGATAGATGGGAAGAGGTTATTTGCAGGTAGATGAGTGAAAAAGATAAAGTTAGCCAATTTCAGAACTTTTCATAGGGAAATAACATCTTATAATTTATTGGTAATAAACCTTTTAATTATTGGTAATAACATTTTTATTAATAATAACATCTTGTAATTTATTAGTAAAAAAAATTTATGTATCCAAGGATGTGATAGCTGTGAGATACTTCAAAATTATAATGTTCTCATTCCACCAACTGTGAGGTTGCTCAATCACCAGAAAATTATTTGTGTTTGTTTAAAAAAGAAAAGAGAAAAAAACGATTTTGATAGCCCTTCTGTCTTAATCTGAGTGAAATTTTAGAGGCAGAGAAAGACTGAATTATCTACGAACTTTGTGTTACAAGGGTCACAGAGTAAGCTATTGTTTGAATAGTTTTGATGGAAAAGTTTTATAAGAAAAGATTGTTTATTTTATAGGTTACATGTTAAGGCCTTTTTAAAATATCAGAAATTTAGAAAAATATCTTCAAAAGCAAATTATTATTCTATCATACTGTAACTCTTTAGTTGCCTGAAATGGTTGAAGACTGGTGCATTTTGATTGTTAATCTTTTAATCACCATCCCTTGTTTCAGTCTGTTGATGGAAATCTGAAATATCTAACAAACTTCACTAAGTAAAGAAAGAATATCAAACATGCTAAATTTTAAACTGCAGATTTCACTAAGGAAGAATATTGAATATACTTTCACCTTTTTTCATTCTGTAAACCATTATACTATAGTGGAAACGCATACAGATTGGACCTTAGAACTGGCAAACATAACTAAAGATGGCCAGGACTCAGATACTAGGCAGACCTCCAGGGTTGTAATATGTAAATGAAAAAGGCCAAGGCAAAGAAGATGATACCCAAGAAACATAGGAATTGTTTTTAGTTAGTCTATCAGAAAACATTTATTGCCAGGCACTATTTTAGGCATTTGCAATATAAAGACAAAAGTGAAAAATACCTGCTCTTGGGGAGCATGAATTCTAACAGGGGAGATTATGTATACCTATAAATGTGTTCATAACCCACACAAAATTATTACAAACAAGTTATAAGAGGGAAGGATAAGGACAAGCTTCATGTAAAATGTGGCATTTTAGCCGAGCCTTAAAAGGAACTAAGAGCCATGGGGCTTCTACATCAGACTCAAAGCTGAAACTTCCTATGTGTTGCCTCTCCTATTGGAATGTGAACTATTTAAGAGCAGGGGCTATCTTGTTTTAGCATTTAGCATAGTACTTGCCACATAGTAAGCACTTAATAAATGATTTTCCATTCTTTTATTCACTCACTCATTGACTCACTCATACATTCATTCTAAGAAGTGGAAATTAAGAGGAAATACATTCTAGGCATAGGAAACAGCCAAAGCAAAGCCAGGGATCTATGAGATGAAGTCCAATGTATGGGGAACAGCAAGTGGCGGAGTATGGCTGGATTGCAAAGTGTGTAAGACTGCAATGGTAGGAAGGGGGCAAGCTGTGAAGAGCAG
Organism: Vombatus ursinus; assembly: GCF_900497805.2. NCBI lineage: Eukaryota > Metazoa > Chordata > Mammalia > Diprotodontia > Vombatidae > Vombatus > Vombatus ursinus. Next base: position 4,844,726 of record NW_020949613.1, read on the forward strand.
TAAGTGCGAAAAAGAGGCATTTGTATTTGGTCCTCAAAGTAATAGGGAACCAGTAGAGTTTGGTGAGTACAGCAATGTCACGATCATAACTGGCTTTCGGAAAATTAGCAAAGTCTGTGAGTAGAAAAAATTTGGAGCTCTTGGCAGTTGTGATTATATTGCTCTACTCATGGAGATAGCGGCACAGAGAACAGGTTTCAAGAGCAAGACTATTACTTGAGTGAATTGGAAAAAGTCAATTAATTTCTTTTGTCTTTAGTTACCTTATATGCAAAATGAGAGGATTGAACTAGATGACCTTTGAGGTCCTTCCTATCTCTGAATCTATGCTCTACTGACAACTTCACACTGTGATCTAATTTATCTAAGGCAAAGCAAGATTCCAATCTTAGATGAATGGGGTACTAGGCATAGAACCAAGACATGCTGGGGTACTGGTAGACAAAGTGGTGGTGAAATTATTGAACCTGCACATAAGAAACAAGTTTGGTTAATGGGAAAAACATCAAGATTATATCCATTGGAAAAAGAAAGTACTATGGCTCTAGGATTCTTAAGTAGGACTATGCTTGGTCCTAGATTTTATGGTAGAGTTGCATTTACAGGTGGAGGTTAAGTAACTCCATCAAGAAATTAAGAGGGATACCAAATTATGGAGTTGAACAGATTGTTACAGTAAAACACTCAGCTGAACTGCCATTAATCTCAGACATACTCCAAAATTTGCTTTTTAAAAAATCACTTATGTCACCTTGGTTTCCTGTTCTTGAAACTTTCTTCATAAAAGTGGATTAAAAATATTCATTACATGATTTACTAGTCATTAATTATTCAATCAAAAGATGAAGCAATGTTTTTGAAGTGATGTTTTTCTCCTCTCAATTGATTCACCCCCATTTGACTTATCAGCAGTCTTTAATTTCTCAGCAGTCCAGAGAATTGTGTTATATTGGGTCCAGGTCTACATATCATGAATATGTTGTTCAAAAAAAAAAAGAGTTGGAAGGAGCTGGGCATGACATGGAACAAATGGCAGCAGAGCACCTGGCACATAGTAAGTGCTTAATAAATGTTTATTGACTGAAATGACTAATTGCTGATGTGGGCACCATATAAGAACCAACCACATATGGTCAAACCATTGATGACTACTTAGGGCAAAGATTTCAAAATCAACATGGAATGAAGAATAAAGATGAGAAGAGACTGCGAACAACCAAGATAGCTTATGGGAAATAGAAAAAAATAAAGGTATTGACTTCTTAGAACATGACCATTTTCTACAAAAGTTTAACATAGAAATACCCACAATGAAGAGGATCAAGAGCCCCTCACCTACAACCAGAAGACATTTGACCTCCTTACCAACCAGAGAGATATGGAAGACAAATAGAGCACTGCTTTAGAATACAGAATTACAGAGTTGGAAGGGAATTCCATGTCCATTTAGTCCTACATAGACAATACAAACTTATTTTTAACAGAATGGCAAAAGATTACAAGCGATTATTCCCTCATAAAACGACAAAATAAGATTTTGGAAGCGAAACTGAGCCTACAAAAGTTTAGTGTGAGTCTCAACAGGGACATACCATCTCAAGAGTATGTATGCATGAAACTAGCAAGAGATGAAGAATAGGTGGACTATAGAATGCATCTGTCTATATTTCTATAGCTATTTTTGCCAATTAATTCACTTCTTAGTTTTTTAGTTTTATATTTATTTTTGTTTCATTTTGAGTTCTGAGCTATCTCCCTCCCTTCTAACTCCACACTAGAGAAAGTCAACATCTGACACAGATTTATATATGGAACCTTCTAATACCTACTTCCATATATCAGTTCTTTCTCTGGAGATGGATAGCATCTTCCTTCATAAGTCTTTTGTAGTTGGTTTGAATATTCATATCATACAGAATACATTAGTCACAGTTATTCTTTGAACAATATTGCTATTACTATAGACAATGTTCTCTTGATTCTGCTCATTTCACTCTTCATTATTTCATGCAAATCTTTCCATGTTTTTTTTTTCTAAAATCAACCTGATCATCATTTCTTACACCACAGTTATATTCCATCACAATCATATACCACAACTTATTCAGTCATTCTCTCAACTGATGGGCATCCCCTCAATTTCCAGTTCTTTGCCACCACAAAGAAAGCTGCTATAATTATTTTTAGACACATAGATCCTTTTCCTTTTATCCCTGATCATCTTAGGAAACAGACCTAGTAGTGGTATTGCTGGGTCAAAGAGTAGGCACTGTTTTATGACTCTTTAGGCATAAATCCTGACTGCTCTCCAGAACGGTTGAATCAGTTCACAGTTCCACCAACAGTGTATGTGTCCCAATTTTTCCACATCCCCTCCATCTTTTGTCATTTTCCTCTTTTATCATAAAGCTAGTTATTTTCATAATCAGTAGAACAACCAGAATTGAACACAACATCTTTGTGATATATGAAGTTAGAATTTAAGTAAAATCCTGAAAAAAAGCTGGACAACACCATAGTCCACAGGATTCTTTCATAAGGTAACTCAAAGAAAGGGGTGATACCAAACTAACAGGAAAAAAATCAGAGAAGATATTAACTAAAAGTGAAAGGAATACCTACATAGTGACTCATAGGGCTCTTTTTTCATATTTATAAAGTTATTCTGATAATCATCTAAGTACGCATTGACAACATTCTTAATAAAAAGATGAAATGGGAAAGGATATGTTTTATATACAATCTTATATGATATAGCACACATGTAAAGCTTTAAAATTGCCTGAAAAGTTAAAAATAGAAAATCCTTCTGTGTTCATTCTTTGTTAATATTTTAAAAATCACTTGACTTGGTAAGCAGAATATAACCTTAAAGGGTTTCCTTCATTAAGGACTCTCAAAGACATATGTTAAAAATCATGAAGGATTCCTCAATAAGTGATAAATCAGTGATAACTGTTCAATAATTCTAATTATTACCATCGAGAAAGGTGTAACAGAGTACATGAGTTGTCATAGTGGATGTCCTGTATGAGGTGTAAATGTATATTGTTACAGGTCCCAGGATTTTCCTGTTTGCTGTCTGATTCCATCAAGCCTCAAAAAATTACAAGACCTCCTCAATGAAATCCATGTTTACTCAAAAGATTTAAACCTAATGGATGAAGAATAAGTATGACATGCATTTAGAGGGATAGTCTATTGAATAAATAAAGGGATAAAATTTATCTGAGTCAGACATTGCAGATGGGGAGTGAATTGGGGCTAAACCTTGAATAGTAAGAAGAAAACAGTCTGGATTACATCTGAAGAACTGTTCTGTTTCTTCAGTGATCTCAGGCTGCTTCCCAGAAAAAACCTAATGAGTTGGACTGCCTTGAATAGTAAAAAGAAATCAGGCTGCATTGTATCTGGGAAATTGTGGTGTGTTTTCAATGATCCCAAGCTGCTCCTCAGAAAAAAACCTGAAAATATATGTATATACATATACACACATGCATAATACATACATACACACATATGTCCATGTATATATTAAATATATGCATAGATTCTCTAGATGAAGTATACTCATGAATTTTGGAACATGACTGTGTCTGAAGAATTAGCATTGTAGATGACTCAAATAGGGTAATGGAAGAATGCACATTAGGCTCAAAGAGGCTGTAAGCTATTTCCAATAATTATCTAGATGAAAACAATGATATAAAAATACAAAAAAGGAAAAGTATGAAATCAAAAGGAGGTAGACAAGTCACATAGTGCTAGAAAACAGACAGAAAGACTATTTAGTCAACAAACAATTTTTTTTCAGACATCCACTGAGTGCCAGGCACTGTGCTAAGTGCTGTGGACACAAAAGAGGAAATAAAAAAACAAAAACAAAAAACAGTCCCTGCCCTCAAGGAGTTCACAATCTAATGGGGGAGACAACAAGCGAACATATATGTACAAATAACTATACACAGGATAAAAAGGAAATAATTAATAGAGGAAGTCTATATAACGAGAAGTTAAGGGAAAGGCTCCATGTAGAAGATAGGATCATAGGTGGGACTTAAAAGGATCCAGGGAAGCCAATAGGTAGAGATGATGAAGGAGAGCTTTCCAGGTTTGAGGGAAAGCCGGAAAATGTACCCAGAAGAGAGAAAAGGGAGTATCTTGTTCATAGAACATCATGAAAGCCAATGTTACTGGATCAAAAAGTATGTGTTGAAGAATAACGTGTAAGAAGATTGGAAAGGTAGGAAAGGGTTAGGCTATGAAGGACTTTGAAGGCCAAGAAGAAATTTTTTTATGTGATCCTGGAGATAACAGAGAGCCACTGGAGTTTAGTGAGTGGGAAGGCAGGGTAAGGGCAGGGGAGGGTAGTGAGTGGTGATGATGTGATCAGACGTAAGCTTCAGGAAAATCACTTTAGTGGCTGAATGGAAAATGGACTGGAGTGGGAAGAGACTTGAGGCATGCAAACCCACCAGCAAGCTATTGCAATAGTCTAGGCATGAGGGGATGAGGGCCTGCACTAGAGTGGTCAGAGTAGCAAAGGGGGCATATTCAAAAGGTGTTACAAAAGTAAAATCCACAGACCTTGGCAACAAATTGGTTATGGGGAGTGAAAGATAGTAAGGAGTCAAGGATGACACATAGTTTGAGATCCTGAAGAACTAGGAGGATGGAATAGCACTGTACAGTAACAGGGAAAGTGGAGATGCAGGTTTAGAGGGAAAGATGATGAGTTCAACTTCAGACATGCTGAGTTTAAGATGTCTACTAGACATCCAGTTCAAGATGTCTAAAAACAGTTGGAGAGCTGAGATTGGATGTTGGCAGCAAAGTTGAAGCAAGATAGATAGATTTGAGAGTCATTGGCATAGTGATGGTAATTAAATGTTTGGGAGCTGATCAGCTCACCAACTTCAAAAAGTGAAATAGTATAGAGGGAGAAATTGAAAAGGGCTTAGGACAGAACTCAGTGAGACACCTGTGATTAGAGGGTAGATGAAGATTCAGCAAAGGAGACTAAAAAGGACCAGTCTAATAGTTAGGAAGAGAAACAAAAAGGTGGGGTATCTTGAAAACCTAGAGTAAAGAGTGTATCAAGGAGAAGAGGGTGATCAACATTGTCAAATGCTGCACAGTGGTCAAGGACTATGAAGATTTAGAAAAGGCCATTGGATTAGGCAACTAAGAGATAATTGTTAACTTTGGAGAGAGAAGTTTTGGAAGAGTGAAGAGATCAGAAGCCAAATTGTAAGGGATTAAGAACAAAATGAGAGGAGAGAAAATGGAGGAATCTGTTGGGCAGATAAATGGCACAGTGGATAGAATGCTTGGCCTGGAGTCAGGAAGACTCAGCTTGCTAAGTTCAAATCTGGTCTCATACATTTACTGGATGTGTGACCCTGGGCAAGTCATTTAACCCTGTTTGCCTCAGTTTCTTCATCTGTAAAATGAGCTGAGTAGGAAATGGCAAGCCACTATCTTTGTCAAGAAAACCACAAATGGGGTCATGAAGAGTCAGATACAACTGAAAACAACTGAACAACAACAATAACAACATTGTAAATGGTCTTTGCAGAGTTTGGCCACAAAGGGAAGGAGAGATAAAAGAATCAAGTGAGAGTTTTTTTAAGCTAAGTAGAGTGACCTCCATGAAACATAAAAAGACCTAGAAGATGATGGGTAGAGGATCTAGGAGAACACATGGATATGAGTTGCAGAGTATGAGAAGTCATGAGTGGAGACAATTTACACTGAAAGAGGCAATATCCACATCAGTGAGTGATGAAATCACAGATCCATTAAAGTATTGAAATGTATATGAAATTATTTTAGCATTATATTATAACTTTGAAGTTTTCATAGTTCTTTACCTTCATTATTTCATGAGACATGCATAATAATATCATGAGGTAAGTAATTTAAATTTTATTCCCATTTTATAAATGAGAAAATTGAGGTTCAGGGAGGTAATTTATTTACCCCACATCACATAGCTAGTGAGTGTCAGTAGAGTCAACATTTGAAGATTTATTTCTTAACTCCAGTTCCCATGCTTGTTCCCATTATAACCATGTCAATATGATGCCTCATTAACCCCCAGCTTATAGGTGAGTATAGCAGAATGTGCAGTGTGAATGAGAAGACCTGGGTTCTACTCCAGACTGTGCTACTAACTGTAATTTTGAACAAGTTGAGTAGTCATTTGGGATTGATTAGATTCCTAAAGGCTCCTTTAGATCTAACTTGCTAAGATTATTAGATATTATCTTGCTTTAATTTCTTATCTAGAAAATATTGTATCCGTCTACACACCTTTGTTAATTCTATTTCCCCTGAGAAATAATGCTTTATGATCTCTCATCCTACTATTCCCTCTCCCTACCTGGTTTCACAAACCCATTTTTGCCTATGGAAGAGACCATGGAGTGTAATGCCTGCCTCCCATCACACCCACCCAATTTTATGCAAAAAAAAAAAATGAAGCCCAGGGATATTAACTGAATTGCTCAAGATCACACAAGAGATCTGGGATTTGAATTCCAGTCTTCTCTCTTCAAATTCAGGACATTTTCCATTCTGTTTCACTTCCTATGAAAACTATTTTTAATAAAACTTAGGAAAAATCTTATCCAATCACAATTCAGGCCAATAGGAAAGTATCTAAATAAGTGGAGGGAAAAAAGTAAGAAAAGGCTACTCATTAAATCAAATAAAAACCAATCTGGCTGATTGTTTTGATTAACTGAATTCAGAGCAAAAAAGACAAAGTTTATTTTATGACTTGTGGTTTAACACAAGCAGGAAAGAAAAAAGAAAGTCCTGTTCCAAGTTTTCTGAAATTGTAAAACACTGAAAAAAGGAAAAAAAAACCCACCCCATTCTTTGGTTCATTGGGTTTATAAATCATCTTTCTTCTGTGTAATCAGACGCACAAAGTATTGTGATTTTTTTTCAACCTCAGCATTTTTTCCCCCTGGGAGTCATTATGTAAGAACTTTGTGCTTTGATAGGCATTTAGAATTTTGTGTGTGTAAATACATATTTGGGAAAGAATATTTTCTTGCCAATTTCCAATGTAGAAATTAGATAATACTAGACTGAACAGTTTAGTGGTGTTTTTTCTTTCTTTCTCCTTCAGGCCAAACTTAGACTCTAAAGAACCAAAATGTCTAATACTCCTCTCTATATGCATTTTCCTGCCCAACACCCTATTTCATTAGCAGTTAGCACTGTGGAATCCAGAATTTAATGCCAGAGGAGAAATTATTCCGTTGACAATTAGATAACACATTCATGTTACCATAAAGCATGAACATAAAGTCAGTGACTCAGTACAAGCAATCAGGTTGAGGATCAGAGCAATGTGTTATTCCAGAACTGTTTATGTTGTTCATGGATCCTCCTTTCCACAATGTCTCACTTTCATCTTTTTCCCCCAGACTGAATCTTTGGCTTAATTTTTAAGTTAGCATTTTATTTTTCCATAGAACAAAATTAACCACGATGTTTAACTAACTTAATACTTTTCCTCTTCATTCATTCATTCAAAGGAATGAATTCAACAAGACATTTATTAAGTGTGTATGGTAATCTTGACACTAGGGATATAGAGATAATAAATACAAAAGATCTCTTCCCTCAAGGATCTTATATTTTCTTTGGGGACTAAGGTATATTGACAGATAAGTGAATATAAAGAAAACTTCTAAGCACTGGGATATCAGAAAAAGACCTCATGTAGGAAGTGGTGCTAGAAAGGAGCCCAAAGTTGATGATTCCCAAGGTTAGAGGAAAAGAAGGAAGAAACAGGTGATTTTAAAGTATAACAGTGAAAAAAAAAGTTATCTTTATTATTCATGGAGAAAAACTAGATTAAATGTTAATGTAGAAGCTTCATGGGGGCAGAAACTGTCTTATTTACCCTTTTTTGTCTGCCACCATCTCTATCTCTCTCACATACATACACAGCTGTATATAAATGTATATAAATATATGGTGTAGAGTTGGCACTTAACACATATTTAAATACTTTATGAGCTCCTGGAGTTGTCAAAAAAGATTGTCATAATTCCATTATACCAGAACAAAAGAAAATAATTATGACCTACTCCCTTCCCCAGTGGAATTGTGAAATATTCTTAACTACTCTCTAAAAGGAAGCTAGGTGACACAGTGGGTAGAGTGCTGGGACTGGAGTCAAGAAGATCTGAGTTCAAATGTGGCCTCAGACACTTCATAGTTGTGTGACCCTGGGCAAGTCACTTAACCTTGTTTGTCTCAGTTTCCTCATCTGTAAAATGAGCTGGAGAAGGAAATGCCAAACCACTCCAGTATCTTTGCCAAGAAAACCCCAAATAAAGTCACAAAGAACTGGAACAACTAAAAAATGTTTGTACAACAACACCTTCTAAAAAGCTGTAGTAGAATAAACACAAGCAGAATGAAACAAGAAATATTATAAGTATATAATTTAATGCCACCATTCAGCAATGAGACATGGACAATCATGATCAGCTTAGCTGATCTAAGGGATAACTAATGACAACATCAATTATGAATCTATCTGCCATGTTGACAATGTTGACAATGATTTATCAATGTAGAAAAGACTGTACATAGAGAATTAGAATGATGATAAGGAAGTAGGTGAAAATAGTGATTTCACACTCAACAAATCAATTAATGTTTATTAAGTGCTTACTATGTGCCAGCCACTGAGCTAAGCATTGGGGATACAAAAAGAGCCAAAGAAGCTGGGGAAGGCAATAGGCAGAGATGAGCAGGAAGAACATTCCAGGAATTGAGGATAGTCAGAAAAAAATGGCCAAAGTGAGAGATGGAATGCCTTGTTTGTAGAATAGCAAGGCCAGTTGTATTGGATCAAGGAGTATTTATTTAGGAGCAAGAAAACTCATATTTGGGAGTAAATGAGACAGCCAGATGATAGAGTACTGGGCCTGGAGTCAGGAAGACCTGAGTTCAAATCTGACCTCAGAAACAAACTAGCTTTATGATCTCAGCCAAGTCATTTAATTTTTTGCCTCAGTTTCCTCATCTGTAAGATGAGCTGGAGAAGGAAAACGGCAAACCACTCCAGTACCTTTGCCAAGAAAACCCCAAATGGGCTCACAAAGAATTGGAACAACTGAAATTACTAAACAACTATCTACTTATGTGTGTGTGTGTGTATGTACATATATATATATATGAAATACTTATCATATATGTATATTTTATATATGCATATATATGGTACACTGGGGCCCCCCAAATAACTATGGAGCATATCAAAATAGGGATGAGAGGATAAGAATAGGGAATGGACCTGTCATTTCATTTGCACAGAAATATTCTGTTAAGGACACAACCTCTACTAATGCAGGTCAGCACCTTTGTTGCTATTTATACTCTTAGAGAGTTGCCTAGACCAGTGAGTTAAGTGGCTTGTTCAGGGATTGCACAGCCAGTATGTGTCAGAAGTGGGAATTGGGCCTGGGTCTTTCTGGTTGGCTCTCAACCTGCTACACCATACTGCTTCTCTATAAAAATACATCAATTAATAAGTAACTTGGAAAAGAGGAGATTACAATGAATCAACTGTAGACAGGAGAATATGTGGTGGGAACAAAAAAACTCTAAGGACCAAACTACAAGGTATGTATAGGCAAGCTTGTAATCTTTGGATTGTGCTTATATGTAAAGACAGCTGTTTGACTTGGTGAAGACACAGTGATGGAAACTAAATATTGGGAAAGAAGCTTCCACAAGAGTTTTTTTTAAAAATCTGTAACTAGAACTTTGCTTAGTTTTCTCTCAGCCCCAGGTGTCTCCAAAGTTAAAAAAAAAAAAAAAGTGTTCACAAAAGCCTCAGGATGATTGTGGTCCTGCTTAGAGATAAGTTCTGAAAAAATGCACCAAAAGGATTCCACCCATCAGTGTCTGGTCCTCTGTCCCTACGGTCTCTGATGAATCTTGCTGCTAGCTAAACTCACAATCCCTTCATCATATCCCTTAAAAAATGACCTTTCCTTCCTCACATCTACCATATCCCTTGGCTTACAGCCTTCTATACTTAGCACGCTCTATTTTATTAATACAGTTTTGCTTTTGTTTTGTTTTGTTTTTCTTTTTGATGAGGCAATCAAGGTTAAGTGACTTGCCCAAGGTCACACAGCTAGTAAGTGTCATGTGTCTGAGGCCAGATTTGAACTCAGGTCCTCCTGACTCCAAGGCCGGAGCTCTATCTACTGTGCCACCTGGCTGCCCCTATTAATACAGGTTTGTCCATTTCTTATCTACCTCCTTTTCCCAATGCAGTTGTAAGCAAGGACCATGCTTTGTTCACTCTCCTCCCTCTTCTCCCCCTCCCAGGGAGCTATCCATGTAGGCAGAATTTAATGAATGCTTTTTAGGTTAAGCTGAATCTATTCACGTCATAGTCGTCCAGTGTTTTGGTTACCAACCAGGTCTAGTATCTCCTAATGAGTGCCACATCACATGACTAAAATAAAAAATCAAGGTCATTTTCCATGCTTTCTTGTTACTGTTAACAAAGACACCAATTAAATATGACAACCAAGCACTTCTTCCCTTCTCTTGAATGAGAGGTATGGGGCCAGTAATTGGCCAGACATTTTGGTGGCACCAGAAGATAGAATCAATCCAAACCTTTCCTTTTTTAGATGAAATAATGATATCTGGTTATTTATTTACATCCAGAGCAAGGGCAGGAGCTTTGTTCAAGGTCACAGAAGGCATCGGTGGACTCTTCTCTATCTTTTCCTCAAACTGATTAATTCCACAGCTAATTTCACTTTGATCACCAATGGTAATGCAAAGCACTATTCAGATTGGATTTTGAAACCACCCTATCTTAAACGGCAATGTAATTAGAAGGAAAAGTGAGACTATTAGAAGGAAAACTGTGCCTATTCCTCATTCTGTTTGAAGCATTCCTCCAGCTTAGGAGTTTCAAGGAGTTGCCAAGAGATAGAGCAATTACACTTACAGGGACAGTTATGACTTTTGCAGACTTAGATATCATTGGGGTATTTAAAATTTGACTAATACTCTAAAATCCATATTGCATTTACCACAAGGATGTCTCCTGGGAAAGCAGAACCTGGAAGTTTTCATTTAATGAGAATTTAGTGTGCTGAGATTCATGGTCCAAAACCAGAAGAAAGGTAGGGAGGAAGGACCACACAGTTGCTCAAAACCACTACAGAGAAAAACCTTGGCACCTCCCTTTAACTAAGAGAATGTTCCATTCACAGAAATCCTTTTGTTGATGTTATTTGTTTTTGCCTTCAAGGAATTCAATTTCCCAATATTTGATTTCTGTCACTATTTTCACCAAGGCAAAGCTGCTAGCTAACTCTACAAATATGTACAATCTATAAATAGGAAGCTTGTCTATTGATATCTTGTAGCTGAGCCCTTAAAGTATTGTTTTTCTCTCCCCATGTCACTCCTATTCCTGACAGCTTGCCTGGAGTAGCAGATAGAGACCAAACCTCAGAGCCAGGAAAATCTAGGGTCAAGTCTTGCCTCTGCCACATACCCATCTTTGTGAGCTTATTAGGCAGGTCACCAAACTTCTCACTGCTCTAAAGAGGTGTCAAACATGTGGCCCTAAGGGTAGATCTAAACCAGATTAAAATGAAATTTGGAATTTTTTTTTTAAAAAATCAATAAAAATACAATTAAACTAAATTAGAAAATACTACATTTTAAAACTAAGTCAACATGTGGCTGACACAGATTCTTATGTACAGATTAGTAGCCCCTGTTTTCATTTGATTTTGACACTTGCTTTTTGTAAATCCAACCTTTTAAGCTATGAGCTTCAGAAATAGTAGAGCCTGTGTTGGTACAGGGAGTTCACTTCTATGGAAATTCCTTACTCCTGTGAAATCACAGGTCCAATGCCTTTCCCTCTTTATACCACAGCTTTGTATCTGTGATTGATTCACTGTGGTGTTTTGAAGTATGCCCCTAGAAAATAGAGATGCCTTTCTATAACAAGGTAATAATACCGCTAAGAGTGTCTCTTAATTTGGTGAGTAAAAAGGTTACGAAATGCTTGAGGTGATCCTGAAGGAGATTCAAAGCAACCTTCTTCTGCAAATAAAAAATAGCAAAATAGTAAATATAATTTAATGCATGTAATACATAATTAAAGGCTAAGTTTTTAAAAACTGATTATACATTTCTTCTACCAGCACTTTAAAATGATTAACTTTCATATTCCTGGATGAAATTAAGGACCAAGCCCAGTCATTCCTTTTCTCTGAAGGGGAAAAAAAGGCAGGGCATATCAGAACATGTGAGCATTGGTCTGTTACCATAATGAGAAGTGCGTTGTCTTGGGATCTGATCTTGCCTCCACTTTTAGGGCACTAAAAAATCAAAGTCAGAATCTGGAAACAGAAAATTCTTTGAAATGAAAAACTATAAACAGAGAGAAAACAGTTATTATTTTGTAAATATATGGAATTGAAATTTGTGGAATTTCCTCTAACTTTTTCTTATTCTTTGATCAAGCATCTAGCGGCATTATGAAGAGAGCTCCTTTTACTCCGCCTTAAGATGTAACATATCACCTACATTGTTAGTGGGCAAACCAAGACTCTAAAAGTCTTATTCCAACACTTGGACTAATGAGCTCAGAAAACTAAGAAATCCCAGTTTTATTGACATTTGAATGAGACCTATTTTTCCCAGGTTAGTCAAATGAGGTCTTAACATGCTCTGAGCTACAGTTTTGAATTATCTTTAAAACTGTTGAAAACAGGAGCTAAGTATTTGAAAAGCTACAGATTTTCCCTCAAGCTAGATATTCCTGTTTCTTATGGTTAAAGGGAATATCACCAAACAACAAAAGGCTAGCCTGCCCAAACCCAAGAACAGATGGAGCATCTAATAGGCTGTTTCATTAGCCATGATTAGTGTTTTCCTTAGAAAGCAAGTTTAGAGTGTTCATCTTTCAGAGGGAATGAACTGATAATTAAGTGACCCCACTATGTTCAGCCAATAAAAAAATGAATTAGAGTAATTATGTACACGTAGTGTGAACAGAATTAGTGTGGCATGTAAAAAGACATAATGGCTTTGGTTTTTTGCTGCCATCTGCTGGGGATAAAGTGAAAGAATGTTTTCTAGCTGAGTTGAAGGCCATACAATTGGCAAAATGACTTTGGGAATAAAGCACTGAGAATTATGGCAGCATTTAGTTTTCTAACCATCTATTTATGTGGTCATCTAGGCGAAGGTATTCTTTTGGAATTTGTCCCACTAGCTTAGATGAAATATGGCGTTTTATTTGATATAAAAGTCTACTATTAGACCACGGTTTTCAGTATTCTATACAGAATAAGAAGGGGTATCAAAATTTGTAATTCTTATAAATTCAAAATAAGTCTCCTGTCTCATATTCTCTATTAATAATTGGTACAAGACTGACAGCTTAATTTTTGAACTGGGTAAACTGAATGATTTCACTCAATATTCATTATAATCAACATTTATTTAAATAATTTCTAATGGATTTTCAATATTTTTTAGCCATTTCTACTGCAGAATTATGATGCTTCAGCATCCACAGGACCATTCTGACACAATAAGAAGTTATTTGCAATGTTAGGGTTGATGCCTTAGTGAGGTTTACTTGAGAGAAGGAATTGGTCACTTAATAATTCTTAAGGTCTCAATGTACTAGTTACTATCCTAGCATGGATTTATCCAATCTTCTCTAAAGAGAGAATAAGGAAAAAAAGGTGTAAAATATGCCGAATACCAAGAAAATCCTGAATCACTACTATCTCATCTTCAAATGTGCTTTTAAAAGCCATGGAGAAAAAAAAGTCATACATTCATCTTAGGTCTTTCCACAATACTGCTTCTTCTTCCCTTCATTCCTTCCTTCCTTCTTTCCTTCCTTTCCTTCCTGCCTCCCTTCCTCCCTCTGTCCATATGGGGAATCTGGCACTCACATGTCTGTGCTCTGCCCAAAAGAAAGTGGATTTCTTTAAAAGAGCTTTGGAAGAATCAAGCCCATTGGGATTCAAATGGAGCTACTTGAGTATGCCTTAAATCCAAATCACTCTGAATCTTACTGATTGTCCAATAATAAGTCCCAGCCCAAGCCTCACTTGGTCATTGTTTGAGTTTAGATGCTTCAGAGTGAGTGTTTCTGTTTTGGTCAGAAACCCTAAGGATCTTTCCCTCCCAGATTGATTTTTCTTTTGAGTAGGTAAAAGAGGCCTTCTTTTACTTCATTTCGTACCTAGCCTTGATCACTGAATGGGTGTAGCCTCAAACAAACTGAGACCTGGGAAAGAACTTAGCTTAAGAAGTTCAATGTCTCTCATTGAATCCTGAGCCATCTCCAGTCCTCGAGATCTATGTCTTGCCACTGAACCCAGATGACTCTGGAGGAGAGAGTGAGGCTGGTAACTTTGCACAGCCAGCCCTGTCCCGACTTAAATCCACTACATTTGCAAGACAAGACATCACCTTCTTGATGTCATTGGCCCTTTTCTAGAATGAAGGACAATCAATAAGATATAGTCCATGTCTCATCCTGCATGTTAATTTAATCACCTCTCTGTCATACAAAGGAGTAGCATTCATTTTCTACTCTGAAATTCTGGTTTATAATTATGTTGATCAGAGGTCTTAAGTCTTTAAAATTGGTCTATTTACTTGTTTGTAAATATTTGTTACAAGGGTTTGGTTTTGATGGAGAGAGAAAAAATAAATATTGAAGTATTGAAAAAAATAATGATAAATATATTCCATATCCCATTCTGCTCCCAGAAAAATAGCACTGTAATTTCTGGAATCCCAGGTGGGTGCATTTATCCCATGGCATGAAAGGAAAGTGTAATCTTGAAGCTACGATTCCAATTCCAATGGTCAACCTGGCTTTATGTACTTGGACTAAAGAAAGTTCCAGGGCATAAACAAAAATACAAACTAAAAGCCTAGGGAATTATTAGAGCTTCAGCATGATTTCTGCCAGCACAGAAAGAAGGAAAGTGATATATGCTAGGCAGAGCATGGCTTACAGAAACAGTATTAAACTAAAATAGAAATAGATCCCTGTGGACCACATATTGAGTTAGAAAACCACATCTTAACATTATCTACGTTGCATTTTTATTTCTACAGTTGAACATTTCCCTATTAGATTTTAATATGGGACCACACCCTGGAGTTTTAGTGTACTTGCAGCCCTGGGGCAGGAATTTGAGACTTCTATTATGTATATATACTCCAATTCAGAGCTGCCAAGGAAGCAATGTGGCATAGGAGAATGAACACTGATTTTAGAGGCACAGGATTCAAATTGCAGTTTTGTTCCTCACTACCTATGTGAGTCTGAGCAAGTCCCTTTACCTCTTTAGGATTAAGCTTCCTTATCTATAAAATGAGGGGGTTGGACTAGATCATCAGTCAGGCACCTTCCAGATCAAAGTCTATAAACCTATAATCCTAATTACTTAGATGAATATGATAGGGCAGCAAGTGGGCAAAATTCAAGGAATCACAATAGTCACGACTGACTCTTGTTTTGAGAGTTTAGAAGAATAATCTATCAGATTATCCTCAAAATTTATTCATTGGTTAGAAGAAATAGTTATTTTGGAAGTAAGAAAAGCTGTACTAGATAGCCACTAGACAGGTGTGAATACTTGAATGATGGATAAATTTGTTCTTCAGTCATTTTCAATCATGTCTTAGTCTTTCTAACCCAATTTGGAGTTTTCTTGGTGCAGACATTGGAGTGATTTGCCGCTGTCTTCTCCAGCTCATTTTACAGATGAAAAATAGGCAACAGGGTTAAGTGACTTAACCAGAGTCACACAGGTAGTAAGTTTCTGAGGCTGGATTTGAACTTAGGAAGATGAATCTTCCTGACTCCAGGCCTGTCACTCTATCCACTGCATACCCTAACTGCCCCTAAATATTTGACAGTACCATTAAATAGCAAAGTGAATGTTAGGAATGAAAAATTTAAATACCATCATCATCAGAAACTGTACAAAATTTTATTCAACCTTGAATGTCAAGCACAGTACAAAAGTTATAGCATGACAATTGAAAAACAAAACATCTGAAAGTCACTTTTATATAAAAGCTTTTCTGTACAGTACATGACTGGGCAATATTAATTTAACCATCTGCCTTAATTGGTCAAGCGCAGTGGGATTTGTGCAACTGCTGTACTTTCAACTGAAGCCTGTTTTGTTTTGTTTTGTTATTTTTTTTTTCCTGTTAGGGATACATACAAAAATTAACATACATTAACATACACATATAGTGAATAAAATGGAAAATGAAGGTGTACAACAAACATTGCAGTTAGGCAGAGAGCATGGGGAATGAAGGCCTCAGCATTTGTACTCGTACTTTTTTTTTTGAACATGCTGAAGAGTAATGATGAAACTGACTTTTCTCCACAATATTCTGTATTTTTTAGTATCATCTGTCTAATATCATTTCAGTTTTAAATTAATCATTGTGGTTATTAATTAAGCAGACAGTGAGGGAAATTAAATGCACAGAAAGAAATTTCGTGTAGTTTTCAATAACCAAATTCATCTTCCCCTTTGGCTAATGAACAAGCATGAACTATGAGATATGAAGCATACATAACCATGAGATTTACACAAACATGAAATTGAAATCAAATGATTTACTGCATGGAGACTGAATGTGAAACATTTCACAGTGATGGGCATCTGATCAACTAATACTTCACTGCTACAAGGCAATGGTGGTAGCTAATTTTACTCAATTTTAATTCAAATTAATGGACTTACGAGGAACCTCCCCCATTTTGGTAATGCTTCTAATGTAAAGGCTCCATCTGGAGAAGCCTTTAAAAACAAGAAGCAGCATTATCTTTTCATTATTTCATTATTTGTTTTCTTTATAAAACCGAGGTACTTCAGTTCCTTTTCAAAGGATTTTTGCCGGTAATCTTCCTGAGACTTGAAAGACCATAAAAGAAAAGCACCATGCCTACTCTGCTGATAAAGGCATTGCAAATTAATAGTTTGGTCCTTTTCTAAAGGGGTCTCTTCCAACGATCACACTGAAACATAAAGATGGATCACAGATTCCAGGGGGTCCAGTTGGCCCTTGTATTCCAGGATTTCCGCGGTCTCCATCTTTGCCAGGCAGACCTGGTTCTCCAGGATGCCCTTCTTTGCTAATTCCAGGAGGACCCTCAGGACCTACAACAAAACATTATTAATCAATGAATAGACAAGCTTCTGATTATATCTATCTATCACATTAGATGAAGCATCTGGATGAGTCAATGGAAAGAGCCCATTCAGGAAGACCTTAATGCAAATTCAGTCTCAGATACTTACTTGCTGTGTGATCCTAAGCAACTCACTTTAACCTCTGTTTGTCTTAATCCACCAGAGAAAGAAATGGGTAAGTACTCTAGTACCTTTTGCCAAGAAAACCTCATGGACAGTATGGTCCCATGGGGTCATGAAGAGTTGGATGTGACTGAATCAACTAAACAACAAACACAGTAGACAGATCAATATAACTTCTTTAAAACTACTATCTATTTTTCCAAACAACTAAGCTAACATGTTGGTGCAACTGATATTTCTCTGAAAACTGCAGTCATCCTTCAATTACTCAGGGGCTAACTTTTCCATTTGTGAAATGTTCTTGCTCCTTTGTGTAGAAGAGGGCAAAGCTTCCTGGATTTAGAACCAGAGACGCTGTGTTCAAATCCTGTCGTTGTTTTTGTACTTGTTGTTCTTGTTTTTGTTCAGTCATTCAATCGTGTCAGACTCTTCATGACCCCAAGGACCATACTGATGATGGGTTGTTTTTTTTTTTTTTTTTGGCAAAGGTACTGGAGTGGTTTGCCATTTCCTACTCCAGTGCATGAAGGCAAACAGTAGTTTTAACTTGCCCAGGGTCACACAGCTAGTAAGTGTCTGAGGTCAAATTTAAATTCAGATCTTTCTGACTCTAGACCTCCACGCAAATCCTAATAATTCCATTTACTATCTGTAACTTTGAACATCTATCTGCATGACATTAACATCTTTGAGCCTCATTTTCCTCATAAGGAAAACTAAATAATATCTAAAGCTTCTTCTAAATCTAAATCTATGCTTCTATGATTCTGTGAGTCTTTGAAGTATTTCATGATAAATCAGGAGTGGTTGGATCAAGGTACAGAAAGGAGGCAGACAAATAATTTTTACTCCTTATTAGAAGCTTTACATCTAAAATGTGCAATTTCTATTTGTGTTTTTTTTTACACATCCTAACTTATTATCATAATCCAATATTTGTTAGGCCAATGCCCAATTGTTTGTTCTGGCACTATTCAAATTACTACATTCAACTCAAATGTGGATTCACTAAGCCACAAAAATTAGTCAAGGATACAGAATTACAGATTCTCTGAATTAAACAGGATCTCAACGGTCATCATCTAGTTCCATAAATATTTTAAAAAGACTCCTTTTTCTACAAACATCCCAGACAAAGGGTCATCCAGCCTTCACTGGAATACCTTCAGCAATAGAAAACTCACCTCCTGAGGTCTTTTATTCCCCTCTAGAGAAGTCAAGGACTAGACTGGCTGGACACTAGAGAAACCACTCTACAAACTAGATTGCAGAATTTGTTGTTGTTGTTGTTGTTCAGTTGTTTTTCAGTTATGTCCAACTCTTCAAGACCCCATTTGGGGTTTTCTTGTATCACACAGTTAATAAGTGTCTGTGGCCAGATTTGAACTCAGGAAGATGAGTCTTCCTGACTCCAGACCTGGCACTCTATCCACTGTGCCACTTAGCTTCCCTAAAA
This sequence comes from Vombatus ursinus, assembly GCF_900497805.2. Taxonomy (NCBI): domain Eukaryota; kingdom Metazoa; phylum Chordata; class Mammalia; order Diprotodontia; family Vombatidae; genus Vombatus; species Vombatus ursinus. Next base: position 4,863,587 of record NW_020949613.1, read on the forward strand.
GTGAAATTGTATTGTTGTTCAGTCATTTCCAACTCTTTATGACCGCATTTGTAATTTACTTGGCAAAGATACTGGAGTGGTTTGCTATTTCTTTCTCCAGCTCATTTTGCAGATGAAAAACTGAGTTAAACAGACTTAAACAACTATGCCCACAGTCACAGAGCTAGTAAGTGTCTGAAATCAGACTCCAGGCCTGGCATTCTATGCACCGTATCACCTAGCTGCCCTTGTGGCAAAATTAGATAGGTACTAAGAAAGAGATAACTTTGAAAGATTCACGGAAAATCTTCAGATTATAAGAAGCCAATTGTAATGCTGTATTAAATGTATTAAAATGGATAAAATGAGATAATATTTGTAAAGTACTTTGCAACCTTAAAGTACTATATAAATACTGGCTGTTAATATTAATTGTTATTACTTAATTGCTAAAACAAATATGCAATACTTGCTTGGTTTATGTTAACTCTTACCTGGAGGGCCTGGGGGGCCTCGTTCTCCTGGATGTCCAAACCCTTGGTTACCCTTTGCCCCATTTCTTCCTGGTTGTCCTGCAGAATATTAAACTATTATCTTTCTTGAAAAATCACTCAAGTTTGGGGTTTTTTGGGGTGGGGGAGTTAGAAAGATAATACATATGTAAAGGGAACAAATCCTTTTTTTTTAACAAACAGGCTTGCAAACTATCATTCTCGTTCATTTAATTTAATTTGCAATGAACATTAAAGGCAATTTTATGCAACCGTTCATTTGAGGACTAGACACTGGAGTGAATCAAAGGCCAACATGAAAATAGAGATGCAGAAATTGACTAGTGGTCTTATGTTGATTTTTAGAACCCACAGGTTTTCTCTTACTACTTCAAAGAAGAGAAGCTCAAAAATGTTTGTATGATTTGGGATGGAAAGAGAAGAAAGGGAAATAACTGCAATTAACATAGTATATCTATTGAATCCTGAAAGGCACAGAGAACATTACAAATTAGTTGACAAAGACCAGTTGAGAAACAGAAAAGTCAAAATCTTTAAAAAATATTGAAAAAAGGGAAGATGCTTTTGTGTAAAGATTAATTGTGTATGGAATTCATTATGAAAGGCAGAAAAGATCCTAATCAAAAATAAAGAATAAATTGAACATTTTCCACCTTCTGATTCCATATTGCTCATAACTTTGGTCTTTCTCTCTAAAACATCTCACCAGGAAGACAAAAACCTTACTATTTTCTAATGTGTTTCATTCAGAAGGTTGAGGTATTTATCAAATGTATAGACAGAAGACTAAGCTCTATCATAGTAGGAAAAGGGGAAGATATACATTCTTTTCTGGAGATTTTCCAGGGAAAGGAGGAATTTTTATTCATTTAATAGAACAAAGAGGGGCAGAATGATGTAGAGAGCTGGCCTCAAAGACTTGTTTTTAAATTGGTTCTAAGTTTTTCCCCTGACACATATAGACTGTGTAACCCTGGCCTAGCCAACTAACTTCTTCATGCTCTAAGCAACTCTCTAAAAATCATAAGTTGCACAGAAATTGCCAACTGCATTTGTAGAGTTTCCTCACCTGAAAATTCCTAATGCAATGAAAACACAGGTCTAGTCCCCTTACTCTATAATAAAGCAAGTGGAGTACCTTTTAGCCCTCGAGCACCTGGGTGTCCAGGAGTTCCCATTAGTCCAGGAACACCATCTCTTCCTGGCAACCCAGGAAATCCTCTTGGACCTTCTGGTCCCATTGGACCAGGTGGCCCAGGAAGACCAGGGGAGCCATTTTGAGACTGACAATGGTCACAGCTTTGTAATCTTCCACTATGAAGTAAGACTGGCAACTGGGCTAAAAACAAAACAAAACAAAACAAAAACAAGAAATAATCTTAAAGTGATGATTAGGCATTAGTAAGCTCTTCATTTCAAACTGCATTTTGTTTTATTTTCATTTTAAATTCTTTTTTAAATTTAATTTATTTTTTAATTTAATTTAGTTTAATTTTTTATTTAATTTTATTTAATTTATTTTTTTAAAGTAGTTCTTTATGTCACCAAAAATTGACTACCTTCCTACCTCTCTCTGAATACTGTGTTTTATATTTACCAGGGTGAGGGAATATTCTCTTCAATATAGTTGATACTTACCTCTCAAAACATCTGTGCAAACTTGCCGTATGAACTGCTCTGAAAATTCTCTCCCCTGAATCAGAGATATAGGTATTATTGTATGTATGAAGGTTACTTAAAAAGCAATAAAGAGCATATTTAAAAAAAAAAATAGAAAAGAAAAAAAGACATACTGGTTTCCCATCTAATCCAGGAGGTCCTCGAGGGCCTGTTTCTCCATGCTGTCCTCTTGGACCAATGGGCCCCATTAAGCCATCCATCCCTGATTCTCCTTTAGGCCCACTGGCACCCCTACTGCCAGGGTCTCCCTTTTCACCCTTCTAAATACAAAGAGAACAAAGCAAAATCTTAACTTAAATACTTCATAAGATATGACTGCTGCAAATGATGAAAACAATAATGAAAACTCCAGGACATGGTATATAAAAGACAACTGGGTAGGTTAAATCTGGAAAATACTGAAATTGATCTGCAAAGAAATTTAATTCAAGTTACTTTCCAATTAGAATTGGTTATAAAAGAGACAATTAGTCTTATACATCACTCAGGCTGCAAGTTCCCTGAAGGCAGAGACCAAGAAGACTTACTTATCTATGAATCTCACTTGGTACCCAAAACAGTGATTTTCCTAAATTTACCACTTAAGTGCTTATTGGATTGAATGAAATAAAATTCTCCTTTTTCCCATTGTTTGAATTTTGGTAATCTGGGTTTTTAGGACCTCTACCATGGATCAGTAGAGAATGAGAAAAAAAATTCAATGTCATTTCTAATACTCATTAGAATTCATTTTAAAAATTAACATAAAGCTTATAAAAAGCAATTGGCAAAAACCTTAAAAGATCAGTTTATGGATTTTAATTATCTGTTAAATGGGTTTCATTATCTATTATCTCCCTCTAACACTTATAAGTTGACCATAACTTACTTTGTATATTTACTTTGAAGACCTTAATTTAGTTTAAATACATAATTGATAATACTACTGAGATAGAAAATGCATAATCAAAAAAATTTTAAACTGTGATTTTTCTTTTATCAAACCCAGATAGTTATAAGGACTTAATGAAATGTCAACATACCTCATGGACAATTTTTTCGATTCAATAATGTGGATGGATAAGAGAAATCCATCATTTCAATTAGAAAAGCAACACAAAAACATCCTAAACTACATTATTATATCAATACCTGTTAAAAAAAACTTTAACAAACTATAGCACTTATGTTTTTAAAAAGTTACAAGAATAGGCATAAAAGGGCCTTTTAATATCATAAAAGTATATGTCTAAAACCAAAACCAAGCATCATATGAAATGGAGATATAATAGAACCTTTTCCAATAAATACAGGAGTAAAGCAAGAATGCCCCCTCTCCTCACTGTTATTTAATATAGTGCTAGATATGTTTGCGATAGCCATAAGACAAAAGAAAAAAATAAAAGAATAAATACAGGCAAAAAAGAGACCAACATATCCCTATTTGATAATTGGCAAATTGGCAAAAATGACAGAAAGATGGGAATAGTTAGTGGTGGAGGGGTTGTGGAAAGATAGGAATACTAATGCATTATTGGTGATATATGAATCAGTACAACCATTTCGGAAAGCTATTTGGAATTATGCAAATAAAGAAACTAAAATTTCCTTATCCTTTGACCCAGAGATTCCATTAATAGACTTACATCCCATGGAGGTCCATGATAAGAAGATCTCATATACTAAAATATTTATAGCACAGCTTTTTTGTAATAGCAATGAATTGGTTAAAAAAATAGATGGGTATTGATTTGGAAATGAATAAACAAATCATGGTACATGAATGTAAAGGAATATAACTGTCCTATAAGAAATGACTAATGTGATGAAAACAGAGATTCATGGAAAGATCAATGAGATATGACATTAATATCCACAATAACTAAAACAATGTAATTGGAAAGAAGCACATAAGCATACACACACACGCATACAATTAAAAGCAGTTAAAAGTGAATGTTAGAAAATTACAACCAACAAACATGACTCAAAAGAAGAAATATAAGAAGATCCACTGGACTAATCCTTATCCCTTCGCAGAGGTAGAAAGTTCACAGATATTATACATTGCAGATATTTTTAGACTTTTTGAATGTATTTGTAAGTTATGCTGATTTGTTCATCTTTTTTTTCTTTAAAAATACAACTTATTATATAGGCTAGCTCTCTGGGAGGGAGAGTGATTGGAATATTGGGGAAAATTACAGTGATGTAAAAAAATAAAAGACATCAACAAAAAAAAAATTTTTAAAAAGCAACTTCAAGAACAGGCCCTCCTCATGGTGGGTTGGTGGCATCAGTGGTCTTTTTGTAGAAAACATACCAATACTTTTATCATGACCTAAATAATTGTCCTGAACTCCCCCTATTTTTTTTTCTGCAGCCATTCTTTGTTATTTTAACAGTTAGAAATAACAACAGCTAGCTTTTATTGCATATGCCAGGGATTTTTGTCCTTGAAAAGAGGGCCCTAAGGTAGAAACAGTGGGTAGAAACCAGATTGCCATCTGGAAGTGCAATCTGACCAAAGTATTTCAGAGTAACAACATCGATGAGAATAAGGACAGATGCTCTCAAAATCAATGGGAAGCAACAATTATGAAATTTATCCAACATAACATTCAGTTTGGGAGTTCAAATTTCACAATTACATTACAGTGACAATGTTTATTGAAGATTATCGAAGATTAGTTATGAGGAAAATTAAGGTTTTAAGCAAATACCTCTCCTTTTGTTCCATGATGTCCTGGAATTCCCTACAGAAATAAAGAGGGAGAGAAAAAACCTTTTACAATGAAAAAGAGAGATTCATGTGTTCATTTTATTCACTGTATAATCACAGATGTCAATTTTTTTTTCTGTAGCTGTCAAATTTATTTGAAACTATACCAATTTATTCTAAAATGTACATGAAAGGATACAAGATAAAATGGGATATTAATAAAGTTCTTTGCAACCTCAAAGCATTATGTAAGTATTATTATTACTATAACCAAAATGTTGCACACAACACAACACAGCTGCCCATTTAATCTTCCTAATTCACAATCTGATCATCTCTCCCCTTCTTAACAATATTCAGTGACTTCCTATTGCTTTGAGTTGTTCAGTCAATTCAGTCATGTCCAACTCTTCATGACCCTATATGGGGTTTAATTGGCAAAGATACTGGAGTGGTTTGCCATTTCCTCCTCCAGTTCATTTTATTGATGAGGAAACTGAGGCAAACTGAGTTAAGTGACTTACGCACACACAGCTAGTAAGTGTCTGAGGCCATATTTGAACTTAAGTCTTCATGACTCCCTCAACTCTACCACCTAACTGCCTTTTATCCCCTTATATTTATGTGGACCTTGCATAGCCCTGTCTCACTTAAGTCCAGTTCACTTTTAATAGTTCATTATCCGTAGAATCAAGCTATTGCATCAGCCCCTTACCCAAGGAGTAGATCCGACCTTATTACCTTCCACTAATGGGAATCACAATCCTTATTTCATCCAACAGGACAAAATATAAATGCATTAGCCTGGCATTCAAGGCTCTCCATGATTGAGCTCTCAAAACTTGGTATTTCACAGTGCTTCTTTTGTTGCACCCTCTGTTCCAGCCAAATCAAATGACAAACTATACCCTAAACTTAGCATGTCTTTTCCCCCATACCTATGCAATTGTACAGGCATATACTTGCAGCTAGATGGAAGCAGCTAGGTAGCTCAGAGTATAGAGGGCTGGGCCTGAGTCAGTAAGACCTGGGTTCAAATGTGACTCCAGACATTTACTAGCTGTGTGACCCTGGGCAAGTCACTTAACCTGTTTGCCTCAATTGCCTGGAGAAGGAAATGGCAAACCACTGTACTATCTTCGCCAAAAAACCCCTTGGACAGTATAGTCCATGGGGTCATGAAGAATTGGACATAACTGAACAATACCTACAAAACACTTCCTTTTCATTTCCTTTTAGAATCCTTCAAGGCTTTGTTCATACACTCCTTTCTCTGCCAGCTGAACGGGCTCTTTCCTCCTCATATGTAGCTACGATACTTTGTCAGGACTCCGTCTTTGTCTGTTTGACTTCATAACTTTTATTATACTTATTTTGGATGGAGGACTGGTGTGTCTACCCTATCCCGCCCCTCCAGTGGAATGTAAGCTCCTTGAGAACAAGGATTGTAGGATGTGTTCCTCTTTGTCTCATCAGTACCAAGATTTAGAGGCCACTGACTTCAACCCCCTCATTTTACAGAGAGGTTAAAAGACTTGTCCAACACAACACAGGTAACATGATAAAGCTGGGATCTGATCTCAGGCCCTCCTACTCTAGCCAGCATTCCTTCCATTACCCATGCTACATTTCTATGAGATTCTTAGTCTAGGTACACTCGGCCTACATTCTATGCAGCCTATAGGCCTTAAATATTTATTGACTATTAATTTGAATTACATGGTGAAAACAGTAAAAATTAGTCACCAAAATCAGAGTGGTCCCTCAATCCCTCTAGTACTTAAATCATACCATCAGCTGTAAACTAGGTGGTTAAGGTAATCAATTTGCATTACACCATATACCATCCTATAGGAAGAGCATTGCCCTTATTGACTTAAGCATGAAGGAGAAAACACTTACAACTTCTTGAGTCATAAGCAGTATCAGATCATTTACTTTAGCCCAGACATTTAGCCTTAACAGGGCTTATCTTAATTTCACTCTCACCAATGACTTCCACATATGAATCAAATCCTGCATTAAAGATAATATAGACCACCAAGAAAGCAATGAAAAAATATTGATTTTCTACATTCTTATTCCATAAGGGCTATAGGCATTCAGTTCAAGTCCAAAGGGTAAGAATGTAACTATTTCACATATATATTAACATTGCTTAATTCAGTTTTCAAGTGGGACATTGATTGGTGATAGGGCAATGTAATATACTGTAGCCTGAGCTTCTCTGGGCCTGCTCAAAAGATGCCCAGAGAAGCCCAGGCTATAATGCAATAAGAAAGTTCTAAGTATTTCTTATACAGTATCAAAATTAGTTTTGACAGCTTCATTCAATATCACATGCTTTTTTTTTAAGCTGGACTTTGGCTTTCATTGGTTTCATTCTTATACAGATCAGCATCATTTCTGTGATCACTAGAATTTTCTGCAGCAGTTATAGGTTAGGACCTTGCTTAGTGTCAGAAAACAGTTTATATCAAGGGTAGGACTTGAATCCAGACCTTTCAAACTCCAAGGCCAGTTCTCTATCCATTATGCCATGTTACTCTCTATATTCTGCTTTGAGTGTGAAAAATCTAACTGGAGAGAAGAAATGAGAAACAGGCTAAAGTCATGCCTATTATAAGCACACTCCAAAAAAGTGAATACAAACCATGTTTCATAAATTAAAAAACAAAACATATCAATTTGTAAGTGGATTAACTTTTATGGGGAAAAAGGAACCCAGTAAGAAATATTCAGTAGAGTGAAGTATCTGTCTCCCTATTCCCCATACTCCAACTTACTCTTCAGCAAAATTTGAAAACATGTTTACAGAGTGAGGAACATGAAGGTAGGTTTTATCCTGCTTTGGTCAAAAAACACAGAAGGTTAAATTAGGGGAACAGATAAAAAGGGTTGATATAAAGTATTACAACTAAATTGCAATGGGAAATGAAAACAGCTGTCAACTATGAATACATTAAAAAGGAGAGATTTATGCTGTTTGTGGGAGAAACACTCACTTGGACTTGATATATATCAATAAAGCCAAAAATATCCATATGTGCAGGATTTGGTAAACTGAAAGGTATAGGAGGAATCAGCCACAGTAAAGAGTTTAAGATACTTTACATTGTACCCAAATATCAGCTTCTGAGGAGGAACAGCTGCTCTGCTCTCTAGCCACCACCCTTCCCCATCCCCACTGTCCTCCCATCCCCACCCAGGGATACCAGCCAGTCCACATACTGTTAGAATTTAGCAACTAACTGAGCCTTTTACCTTTAGGCTCTAAAGAAAAGCAATGGGACCCAGGAAGGAATTTATTGCCATTTTCCCACAAATCTTGGAGAGTTTACTCTTAAGAAGCCAAATCCTGCAAGAGCACAATCTCTTCTTTTAAAAGCATATCCTTCTGGAACTCTCCCTCCTCATTTCTGCCTCCTGGTTTCCCTGGTCTCCAGCTAGAGACCCATCTTATGAAAGAAGTCTTTTCTAGTCCTTCTTAATGTAAATGCCACCATATTCTTGTGATTATCTCCCATTTATCATATATACATACATATATATGTATGTATGATATATGTATATATCATACATACATGCACACACATATTTATACATGGTCATTTGCATGTTATCTCCCTCATTACACTTTCTTTGAACTTCCTGAGAACCCAGGCTGCTTTGTAACTTACTTTGTATCCTCACCACTTATCACAGTGCTTGGTACACAACATCCATTTAATAAATGTTTTTTGACTTCTTCTTTTCTTTGAAAGTTGTATGGAAGGAGGGAATACATACTTAAGGAGTAGGCAGCAAAGACTGTTGCCGCTGAAGGCAGTAGCCACAACTGATGTAGTACTAATTATCCTGAGTAATCTGAATTGTGCTAAACTATCACTTGCCACTATATGGGGTTAGCACAGTAGTTCTTAACTTAGGGGTGTGTTGGAGCCAGCTTGAACACCTTTAGAGAGCCAATTGTTAAATTTTCAGTGTAAGCATATATACCTCAAAAATTGGCAACTGCTACAAATCAGAGCTTTATTTATTGTTTTTCATAGTCTAGATTTTAAAAAGTGATAGAGAAAACAATAATGGAGATTAAACTCAAAAGTATATCATGCACACTTTTTTCCCCTGGAGACATGATTATTAAGTATTTATTAGCACATCCCCAACCCATGGGAAGCACGGATAGATTTTAAGTGGTCTATAAACTTGCCTGAAAAAAAAGTACAACTCTATTTTCACTAATTTCTAATTGAAATTTATAGCTTCCTTTAAGCAAAATAGATGCATTATAGCAAGGATCTAATATAGATCCCTCAATATCTATCATTTATATAGAACTGACCTTTTTTGAAGTATATGGGCATACTTTGAATGTAAAGTCAAAACTGATAATTCCATTTGAAACTTACAGTAACCCATGAGGTAGGACTGTAATTATCACCATTTTACATCTGAGGAAACCAAGGGTAAGACTGATTAAGTGATTTGTCAAGGGGGCACACAGCTAATAAGAGTCAGAGGCAGAATTTGAACTTGGGTACTCCTAACTCCAAGACTAGTGTTCCTGCCCCCTCTTTATAATGAAAGAATAATGGGAAACATCTCCCTCCATATAGTGCCACCTTTGGCAGTCAGGATGCCACGGTGGAAAGAGTAATAAACGGGAAGAAACACCCCAGTTATGCCATTTACTGGTCATCTGACTTCATTCAAGACTCCTCAGTTTTCTAAGCTTCACTTTCCTCATCTGTAAAATAAAGGAGTTGAATTAGATGACCTCTATGGTCCCTTCCAGCTCTCATTTTTGACAATCTCATGCGTCTCTTTCCATAACTGCTGCCATTCACAGTAGGAGAGTGAGTTTCCTTTGAATTCAGTAAATGACTCCAAGATGTGGGTGGTTTCTTTCCTCTCAAGATCACATGTAAGGGCAAGCAGAGTAATGAGACTTACAACCTACAACAGACCTATAACCCACACAGCAGGAGTTGCTCCCTGCTCCAGGAAAACAAATTCACAACACACTGAGCTGTCATCTGTTAAGTATCCAAAATTTTATGCTTGCTCATGTCTCAGAAGAATCAACATCTGTACTCCAATGTTATCTTTATTTTTATTTTAGATATACCTGTTAAAAGGGTATTCAATTCTGTTATGTTTCTTAAAAAAATACCTGTGGTCCTGGATCCCCTGATCTTCCATTTTCTCCCTTTTGACCCTTTAAAAGAACATAAAACATTATTAGCAAATGTGTGAAAATCCTATTTAATGCTACATACGATTAATTAATAGCATATTAAATTCAAAGTTTTTTGTCTGTATAGTGTTGTTGTTTTTATATGTTGTATGTTTTGATATAAATTGTTCTCCTGGTTTTACTTACTTCATTCATAGCAAAGCATATTCATTCATATTCAAAGCAAAAACGCTTTATGACCACAATCACAGATCTATAATCTGAGTATGAGATAGGCAAAGTGCCAGAAGGTAAACCCAAAGAAAAATTCAGAAATAAGAAGAATTAAGTAGGAAGACTGAACAAAAGATGATATAAAAAAGGTAGGAAATGATAACATAGGAGAAAAAATAAAGCACATTGGGGAATTATTTAAATGTGAATTCCTAGACAATTCAGATGCACAGCAATTCAGAAGTGAATTGTCAAATAAATATTAGTGTATTAAAGAGTTTATAAATTTACTTTAAAAAAATTAGACTTGTGATTTAATTCAAGTTTCCCAGTGAGAAAACTCTCTTTGCCAAAAGCAGATTTGGAATCTTTTCTACAACTTATTATCTTGAAGAGTATCTGAAGGTACTTTTATGAACTTACTAAACCACGGGGAAATTTGCCCCAAATGCATTCACAAGATCATGTCCCATAATTCACAGGGGAAGCAGGAAAGTATAGAAGGCCTAAAGATCTGCATTCAAAAGGTACTATTTTAAACTCATAAATAAAAAATGAAAAAAAATCTTCAGTAGACACTTTGAAAGATATAATTGTTAAAGATATTAAGAATAATAAAGATTTACTGGGAATTCTAGGCATTTTCACCCTAACAAGTAAGAACTTTTTAGTTTTTATTTTAAAAATACTTATCATATCATGTACATCTCAATATTTTTTCCTGTGCAAAGTTTTGGGGAGAAGCTCTTTTTGTTTACTCCTAAGTTATCCATTTACCCGTAAGACAAACTTTTAAACTAGTTTAAAAAATTTTATGTGTCATTTTAAAAAATGTCAATATGGGGTTTATCAGTTTACTAGACTGAAGGTTTGTGGATGAAAAAAAATTACTAAATGCAGGTAACTGAGAGATCAATCACTACAATTTGTGCATGAGCCACTTTGATCCTGGCTGTTTCACCACCTAAAACGTTTACTTTCAATCAAATAGGATACCAAATCTCTTTACCATGCCAATTAACAGTCCTAAAAACAAAACAAAACAAAACAGCTAACAAAACCTCACCAATTTCCATAGTAACAGCAGAGTTCTTCTTAAGCTATATGTTTTTAGCTAAGAAGACAGGTTAGTTCATATTTCCTAGCATAGCATTAAATTGAAGAATACTAAATCCTAGGTGATAGGGCCTAAAGCCCTTTAAAGATAGAAAATTATTAAAGACGAATTAGCACCTAAGGAATGGATGTGGAAGGCAAGACCAGAAAGAATTAGTGGCAGCACAGGAGATAACTAGAAAAGAGAAAGGCAGAGATGAACTCTGACTATTCTATTGATCTGAAGGTTGGAAGAAGAGGGAAGCATCATACCTGAGGACCTTTTTCACCTTGGTTTCCACTGTCACCCTGTAAAATATTAAGATATAGATTAAGTTTTCATTATAATCAATCTTGAATGATTTCTTTTGCCTTCAAAGAAGAATATAATGACCAGGAATGATTCCTGAGAATGATTTCTTAACAATAGCAACTACAAAATAAAGGGTACACACACTTTACAAATAGACATTTATAGATAACATCATCAACTAGGATATACTTGATCAAGCATGAAGGGGGAACAGAAGGGAAAAAGCATTTATTAAGCACTTACTACATGCCAGGTACTATGCTATATTCTACAGATGTTACATCATTTGATCCTCACTTTATAGTGGAGGAAACTGAGGCATATAGAGACTATATGACTTGCTCAGAGTCACACAGCTACCAAGTGTCTGAAGCTGCACTTGAACCCAGGTCTTCCTGGCTCAAGGATCTGTGCTCCTTCCAATGTGCCACCTCCTTGCATGACTACTGCACAGTAAAATCTCACAAGAAGAAACAATTTTTGATACACTCATATAGGACTTTTAGTAACTTTTATTTCTCCTAATTAAGGAAAACTTTAAAAGAATAGGTTAAAAAACAAAAAGGTCTATTGTTAATAGAATGATGTATTTAATTTCTAAATAGGTGAATTGACAACTTGCTTATGAATATGAAAGTTTCTAGCAAACCACAAAGTATAAAATGTTCAAACATTTTAAAAATTCTTTCTTTTTTTTATTTTTTCCTGTGATTCCATTGACATAATTCACTCCTAGTGATTTCATCTGCCTATGCAGATGAGCACCTTCGTTGCATCTTATAGACTTAAAAATTGTCTAGGGGGTGATGAGAGATTAAGTAACTTGCGCTAGTCTCTTAGCCTGCATGTGTCAGAGGCAGAGCATGAACCCAAGTCTAAGCTAACTATGCACTCCACCATGGCTTCCTCATCTGAGAATCGTGTGCTAGTTTCAATGATATTCCTATTATATACCATAGAAATAAAAGAGAAAAGGACTTACATGTTCAAAAATTATAGCAGTCCTTTTTGTAGTGCAAAGAACTAGAAGCTAAGGGGTGACCACCAATTAGCTAATAGCTGAACAAATGATGATCATGACATATGAATGTGACAGACTAATATTGTGCCATAAGAAATAATGAAAAGGACTCTTTCAGGGAACTTAGGAAAGACTTACATGAATTGCTATGAATGAAGTATGTAAAACCAGGAGAATAATTTGTATCAAAACATACAACATATAAAAACAACAACACTATAAAGACAAAAAACTTTGAAAGACTTGAAAATTCTGATCTATACAATGACCAACCACAATTCCAGCACACTTATTATAAAACATGCTACCATTTCCAAAGAGAGAAATAATGGTATAAAATAAGAGACACACTTGGACATAGCCAATATGGCAATTTGTTTTACTATGCATATTTGTGATGAGAGTTTTGCTTTTCTTTCTTTTGTTCCATGACAGGGGGAGGTATATGAGGGAGAGAAAATAAAATTTTGTTAACAAAAAAATTTAATTTAAAAACATATTATAGAAAAACAGTGCATTTTATAGAGGATAGAATTCCTATTCTGTTGTTTCCCTTAATGTCTTACCTAAATGCTTTCCTTTATCATCAGTGACATTGCCAGCCAAAAACCTCTAAAAGAATCTACCATGCTGGAAAGAATTTGAGGATGGCTTTAATGAAGGACACTATATCTGAACAGAATGCTAGCTAGCTAAGTCAAGAGCAGATCCTCAATGGGTTGTTGGCAGGGTGAAATTTTTGGCCACCACAACTGATGATGACTCTTAAGTCATGGGGAAGTTATAATCTGCTTTAGTGGAGATTGTATATATGTATATCCATGAGGTATTACAGTATGGTAATATCAGAGAACTGAGGATTTCAGTTCAATATGAGGTAAAACTCCCAAACAATTCAGATCTGTCCAAAAACAGAAAGGGCTGTCTTGCAAGTTGGGAATTTCTCTATGTTTGAAGTCTTCAAGATGGATAACCTCTTATTTGAGATCATAGAGTAGGATGAGATCTCAGAGGCCACCTAGTCCATTGTGTTCCTAAACAAGAATCCCCTCTACAACATACCAGACAACTGGGAGATTTTTACTAACGGAGAAGGCAACTAGGTGATGAAGTGGCTAGAATACTGGACATGGAATCAGGAAGCCCTGAGTTTGAATCCTGCTTTAGACACTTGAGACTATGTAAACCCAAGCAAATCACTTAGACTTTAGAGGCCTCAATTTCTTCAGCTATAAAATGGGGGTACTATCTCCCAGAGTGGTTGTGAGAATAAAATGGCATAATAGTTGGAAATGTTGTGCAAACCTTAGTGTTACAAAAATGCTAACTATATAGGTATTTTATTTAAGATGACCTCTGAGGTCCCTTCAATTCTAAATCTAAAATGTTAGAGTCAGAACAGGTCTTAAAGATCAATCCATTTTATACATGAGGAAATTAAGAGAGGCTTAAAAAGGTTTCACTTAGGCTCAGGGTCAGAGATATTTAAAATAGGAACTGTGATAAATTTTTCCTGATTCTCAGGCCATCCCACTTTACATTTTGCCATCTCTAATTACAGGGTCATATCATTTTAAATCTGGAAGGAAACCTGAAGCTTATATAGTCCAAATCCTTAATTCTACAAATGAAGAGATTGAGACCCAAAGAGGGGAAATGAGTTGACTGAGGTAACACAAGCATTTAATTACAAAACTGAGATTTAAAATCAGGTCTTCTGTCACCAAATCCAAGGTTAAAAAAATACAGAGGTTACATTGGGCAGTGGGTGCATTCTGAAGTTCATGCACCTTATGCAAGGAAAAAATATAATTTATGTAAAAAGGTAAAGATTTTGACTGTGAGAACTCTTCCGTCCAAAAGTAGGCTAATAATGGTTTTAGAGTTTTAATGAATGTAATCTAAACAGTTCCACTGCTGCTATGAGATGTAATCAGTGTCTCTGCAGGCATATGGAAGTCCTGCCAAGCAAACCCCACTGACATCAGATAGCCTTTAATCATCCCTGGAGGGGTCCTGCCCCAGAAGTCTCTTTAGGAACTTTATGAGATCAGGAAAAGAAATTTGACCCTCCTCTGCCCTCTCTCCTTCCAAAAGGAAAGTTCCTTTCCCAAAATTTTCTTTGGCCCTCAGAAAACAATAAAGAATGCTTACCAGAAATACACAACCACACTTAAGAAATAACATGTGTCATGAAATTAAAATCAACTCATCCAAGCCCTCTGTAGATTTCATTGTTTTGTTCCTGTTGTGGTTTTATGTCTTAATTTCTGTTTTAGATACTGTCTCTTCATTCCTTACCTTCAATTATTTGTCCATCCTTTTTTACTTCATTTTCCCCTTTTTAATTACTTTTTACATTACAGTACTTAAAAAAATGTCAACTGCTTCGAGATACCCATCCCACAAGACCTTTTCTTGTGTCTGCCTATGGTGGACCCATTTGGGTGAAGTGACTTGCCCTGTTTGCCTCAGCTTTCTTATCTGCAAAATGGAGCTGAAGAAGGTAATGGCAAACCACTCAAGTATGTTTGCCAAGAAAACCCCAAATGGGGTCACAAAGACATTGAAGGAAGGAAGGAAGGAAGGAAGGAAGGAAGGAAGGAAGGAAGGAAGGAAGGAAGGAAGGAAGGAAGGAAGAAAGGAAGGAAGGAAGGAAGGAAGGAAGGAAAAGAAACACTTCCTGATCTCAAAGAATTTACATTCTATGAAGGAATGCATGTGTGTGTGTGTGTGTGTGTGTGTGCGCACATGCATATGTATACACCAAAATATATATTATATTTTTAAAAATGCGATAGAACTAATAGTTAGTTTCCAGTCTAAGTGTCTATGAAAATGCAACCCTTGAATTCCTCAAGAGTAGAGACAGTTTCAGTTTTGTCTTTGTGTTGCCAGAACCTATCACAGTACCTGGTACGCACTAAGAACTTAAAAAATGTTAATAAATAATTGATTTGTTGTTCATGAGGCAAAGTTCTTTCAACAAGGTTCAGATTAAGGCTTAATTTTAAGTGTCTTAAAATGTAAATCAGACTCTATCCAAGTTCATATGACATACATTGAACCAGACTTTTAGATTGCCTTTCTTTCCTCCCTTCCCCTGCATTATTTTGGCCCCACATATAAGCTCAGAGTTCAAATTAATAATCACTTGAGAGCACAGACTCCAGCTGGATGGATATGTTCCAGAGAAGCCAATATGAATCTCTGAGGTCGGAAATGATTAATTTGGGGGAACACACTATATGAAACATATCAGTTTAATGATAAATACGTAGACTTTTATTCTCCAAAGGGTCTGTGCACCCAGGACGCTAGCCATAAATGAACACATACATGGTTCATATCTTTTAGTAGAGTTTTATTTTTTTTTTCTCCTCCACTCAAATCCTTTGTTGTTCCAGTTTACCTGATACCATCATCTCCCTTACAGTTTATTTTGAATTAGCTTCAACAAGCATTTATTACTTTTTTGGCCACCTGAACATATGACATTTGTATTCATTCTATTCACTTACCAATTTGTTAATTAGTATTTGTGTTCATACTTAATATTATAGCAGACAAAATCATTATTTGTTGGTTCCATACCTGATAGTCCACCATGTTTTCTTTGCTTCTGTGAATACCATTAAGGTGAGTAAATATGGCATAGATTCACTTTTTGAATAACCCTTGCTGTCTGAATTCATGAAATAATTTTACTCAACCCTCTACTCTATATCTAGAGACTTCATCAAAGTAACTACCTTCTAGGATACCTTCATTTAAATAACACATGATAAGAATATGCATGAGAATTCATGCTAAGGCATTGTGTCACGGTGCTGAACACTCATTAATTACTACTTAAAGATAGAGGAATTTTTAAACTAAAAATAATGGACAGTTTTCAAAGGAAGAAATTCTCCTAACAATCATATGAAAAATTCTCAAAATACTGATAATTAAAGAAATGCAAATTAAATCAACTCTAAGGTTTTAGCTTGTACTCATCAGATTGATGAAAATGATAAAAGAAGAAAATTACATATTAGAGGGGCTGTGGGAAAACAGGTACACCAAAAGCTATGAATTGGTATAGACATTCCAAAAAAAGAATTTGGAACTATGTCCCAAAAGTCAATAAAATATGGCCTAGCAATCCCACTACTAGGATTATACCACAAAAAGATCAAAGAAAGAGGAAAAAGAATATAGGTAGCTAAGTGGCGCAGTGATAGAAGAGAGTGGGCTTGGAATCTGGAAGACCCATCTTCTTGAGTTCAAATATGACCTCAGACACTATCTGTATGACCCTGGGCAAGTCACTTAGCCCTGTTTGCCTCAGTTTTCTTATCTGCAAAATGGAGCTGAAGAAGGAAATGGCAAACCACTCCAGGATCTTTGCCAAGAAAACCCCAAATGGGGTCACAAAGCTATCACTGAAAATGACTAAACATATATATATACACACACATACATATACACACATACACATATACTGATATATATGTGTATACTATTCATATAAACATACATATGTATATGTATACACAGGTGTTTTATGTATAAAGGATGGCGAGATGCATATACATATACACACAGACCCAGTTTTTAATATATATATACGCGTGTGTACATATATATATAATGTGTATATACATATATGTGCATTCACATACACATGTATTTGTATCGTGTATGTATGTATAGCAGCTCTTTTTGTAGTAGCAAAAAATGAGAAACTAAGGGATAGATACTTATTAAGAAATAGTCATGACATATGTATATACTGGAATATTTTTTACTATACAATAAGAAACAAAGTTTCTTAAGATGGTTTCAGAGGAAAGTGGGAAGACCTATAATTAATTGATAGAAATTGAAGTGAGCATCATCAGGAGAAGAATTTGTAAAATGACAACAGCATTACGAAGAGCAACCCTGAACAGCTTAAGAACTCTGAATAAAGCAGAAATAAACTTTAATCACAGAAAGCACTTAAGGAAATACGCTAGCCACCTACTGACAGAAGGATCAGGGACTCAAGGTGCAGAAGGAAACATAAACTTTTGGACATGGCCAATGAGGGAACATGCTTGGCATGACTGTGCGTATTTGCTATGAAGTCTCCTTCCCTCCTTCCTTCTTTCCTTTCTCCTTTCCTACTTTATGGGAGAGTGTGAGAAGACAAAATAAATGCTTTGTTTAAAAAAAAAACCAAAGCATACAATAAATTCTAAAAAATAAGAATGATATTCTAATGGTATTCCTTTGATGCACTGAAAAAGATTCACGAAAAAAGTTTGCTAAAAAGAAATCACCATAAGTACATACCTTTTTCCCTGGTGTCCCAGGTAAGCCTGGGTATCCTGGTTCTCCTGGGGGGCCTGACACTCCTTGTTCTCCCTAGGAAATAGAATGGTTCCATAAATATTATTGAGTAGCTAGATACAATCAGACCAAAAACTGCCTTTCCTCAAAATACTAGTATGTGGAACATGGCATTCACATATTAGGTGTTTCAAAGTGACTGATCCATGCTGTAGACATTTCCTATGTTCAGAAAGTCAAATGGAAGTTAGAATTGTATTTTCTCGTGGCAATTTCTCTTAGTCAACTGAAATCCTCATCTCAATTATTTATGACTCACCAATCATAAATGTTTAATGCATTATTACTAGCAGTTTTCAAAAAAATCTTTTCTCCACTAAAATTCTAAAGTGATGTGTTATTGAGGCTTGGAAATGGCCTTAGATCACTGGCAGATAGGCTTTAGCAGGTTCTGCCATATACAATTGTAGAGCCTTCAAGTATGGATCTGACAAAAACTGCGGTTCAAGCTCTAACCTAGCAAAATATGGAGAGGTCTATCACCAGAAGATTGCCAACCATGTAGTTGTTTGTTTATTTCTTTGTTTATTTGTGCCAGAAGTACAGAAAGCCTCATGAAGGTGATAAGATAATTTTTAAGGATTTATCTGTTTCTATTCAGGGAGAACCCTCACTCATGAAACCATGGCTGTTGGCATCCTGAAGTACTTTATACCTTTGTATCTCAAAATATGAGCTCCTTGAGAGCAGAGACTGCCTCTGCCTTTCTTTGCATCCCCAGCTCTTAGCAAGGTACTTCAGCCATAGTAAATGTTTAATAAATGTGTAATGTTGTCTTGTTGACTTTTTTATTGTTGCTTAAATTTTACATGTTTCCTTAGATACATCACCCTCTTTCCCAGTTCTGCTCAGACTTCTCCCTCATTGAAGATAATGTATAACAAGTGTTTTGCAAAGCTTACTACATAAATGTGCTACCTATTGAAAGTCTTCAAGTTGTTTATATGTCTCACAGACCAGGAAAAAGGTAACTTGCAAGCCATGTGCTCCAACTTCCTCATTCAACAAATGAGGAAACTGAGACCCAAGGAAGTTAAATGATTTTTACAAGTTTACAAATGCAGTAAAGGTCAGAGTTGGAATTTAAGTGCAGGTCCTGGGGCAGCTTGGAGGCACAGTGGATAAGAACGCTAGGCCTGGAGTCAGGAAGACTCCTCTTCCTGAGTTCAAATCTCACCTCAGACACTTAGGCTAGTCACTTAACCCTATTTGCCTCAGTTTCCTCATATGTAAAATGAGCTGGAAAAGGAAATGACAAACCACTCCAGTATCTTTGCCAAGAAAACCCCAAATGGGGTCACAAAGAGTCAGACATGACTAAAAAATGGCTGAACAAATATTCACTCCAGTTCCATTGTTTGCTCTTTCCATTAGATCATGTTGCTATATTCAAATGTCACCTTATTTGTGAAACCAACCCTGGTTCTCCCATCTTCACCTTCCTCTGACCCTTCTTATATTCTCTACTTTTCTTAGTAACTTAGCATATTAAATTTTTTAATTATTTATTTCTGACATGCCAGTTATTCCTATAGACTGTGATTGCTTTGAAGGCAGTGATCTATCATAATCATTTCTATATCTCTTAGAGTGAATAGAACAGAGTCCTGGAACATAGTAGTTTGGTCTATTCAAAGAATATGTTGATATTATTGTACACAAGCCTTTTTTCCCCTTTACTACCAAATTTCTTTGCTCTATATAATTATTTTTCACCATATTGCTATTATTAAATTGACATCAGGTTAGGGGGAGTTCTATAACTCAATTTTAAAATACATTCCCTCCAGCTCTGACCTCTGAATGCTTTTCCATCATTAAAAGGGGAGTAAATTCTCTCTTTCTGACCATAAAAAGCCATTTAAATCACCTTAAGGGAGATATTCTTTGCTTCTCAATATAAGTTACATTTATATCTTCAGACAAGTTATAGGATTATAACGCCATAGAGATGGAGCTAGAAGATATGCTAGAAGTAATATAATCCAACTATTTCATTTTCCAATGAGGAAAACTGAGGTCCAGAGAGGCTATAATTTTCCCAAGTTCAAGCAGGTGATAAAGAGCAAAGCTGGGAAGTGATCCCATGTTCTCTACCTCTAAATTCAGTTTTCTTTCCACTGCATCATATATTTAGAAGATAAGAGAAATCACCCTGAACCATCTCTGGGATATTTAACTGGATAAGTTGAAATGCCAGTTATTTTCTGCTCAACTATCTTCACAGCAATGGAACCAGGCCCAGAGTGTGCTCATTCCTGGGATCTTCTGCTTTCACTTTTGTATATTCAGGAAACTGATGCCCATTAGAAAGCCCATAGGAAAGTCTTTGGGCTATGGGAAACACTTGCTGTCGCCTATTCTTTGTATTCCCAGAATTTAGCAAAGTGCCTGGCACATAATAAACTTGTTGATGGACTGATTGCTAACGTGATCCAAGTGTCCCATAATGAACAATGAGAGCCCGCCATTTGATGTGGAGAAAATAAAAGTGACTAAAATGTCTTAGCTTTGGATAAATTTAATCCTGGATCAGACTGACCTTTGTTTCCAATGGCATGGGAAGAGACTATGAGTGTACCAGCAAAAAAAACAAACTATCAACACTATTTGGAAAAACAACTTGAAAGTACATCACTGCTAATAGTATGTCAATATTAGTGTCATGTTAGCCATTATGAAAATTATGGTAAATGATCAAAAGAGAAGCAAAGTAACACCATATTGGATATGGCTAGCTGTTTAGTTTGTATTCATAATAGCTGTACTAATTAATTCCATGTACTTTAAAAAAAACTTTTAACATTCATCGCATTAAATCCTTCTTTATTTAATAAATAGAAGAAAATGGCATTCCTCATTATGATTCATTCTGGAGCATTTCCAAATTAACCAGAAGCAAAATTACCTTCATCCCAGGAAGCCCCGATATTCCTTGAATTCCAGGTTCACCTCTATTTCCCTGTTAATAGAATAGCAAGAAAGATTGGGGTTTTTTTTTGCTGTGTTCATTTGTTTGTTTGATGTTGGAAGAATAAACTGTAGTCATGCATATTAATCAAAGGTACTTACGAAGATCTGTTTGAAATAATTGCTTAAAACATGAAAACATGAAAGTTGAATTGAATATTATTCAATTTGGGAGGGCTTCACATTTCTGAATCACTCTAAAATAAAGTTTTTATGATTTCCAACACATACCCCTGAATATAGTAGTTTTGTTTCTCTTCTCATCCTGGATTTTCTCTGCAAAAACTATAGCTTGTTAATACGTCTACCCCTAAAATGTTTCACTCAGAACTGAGAATAATACTCTGAATATTGCTTCACCTGAGCAAACTACAATGGTTCTATTACCTTTCTCTGTGGACATTACGTTAGCACAAACTCAGATTGAATTAGCTTTTTCTTATTCCATTTCACACTATTTACTCATGTGGCCTAAAACACAACTGTTGCATGACGTATTGTCATCTAATATGCTGCTTTTTCTTATTCCCTCTAAGCATACAGGTTAGGCCAATGCAGTCTACACTAGACATGTTAAGTCTTTCATTCTCACATAATTTGCTTTAAGTCATGTTTCTTTCCCTTTCCTAAACTTGTTTGATTACTTGAACCCGTGTACATAAGTATGCACTTATGAAATTCCATCTTGTTAGACTGGTTCCACAATTCTAGTCTATTCAGATCTTAATGGCTCCTACTTCTTTTTTTTTTTTCTTCTGGTGAGGCAATCAGGGTTAAGTGACTTGCCCAAGGTCACACAGCTAGTACGTGTCAAGTGTTTGGTCTGAGGCCGGATTTGAACTCAAGTCCTCTTGACTTCAGGGCCGGTGTTCTATCCACTGCGCCGCCTAGCTGTTCCGGCTCCTACTTCTATCATCAAAAATATAAGCTATTCTTCCCAATTCAGCACTAACTGAAAAGTTAATATGAATGCTATTGATGCTTTCTTCCAATTAATTTCTATAAATGCTCAAAAGAACAAGACATAACTAGGTTTTTCAAGGGATACTTCACTAATGACCTCCCTCCAGAATGACATCAATGTTATTTTCAATATAATAAAAGGGCTTTCACATTATCTTCAAATATAGCAGAGACAGGAAGAGGAAACACTGAAGAGAGCACTCCCCCTACCGATGAGGAGCAGCACCTTCTCTGCTGCTTATTGCGTTGTCTGTCTATAGCAGGGGTGTGAAATCCTCCCAAGCCACTAGCAAAGCTTCCAAGCTCTGCTAAACTAGATTAATATGCCATTGGGAAATGTTTAACAAAATAAATAACAATACAATACATTGTAGATAATGTTAAATTGTGGTTTTCTAAGTCAGTACGGGGCATCAGGGATCCGTTTCTATTTGAGTTTGACACCACTAGTCCAGAGCACAGAGAGGTAAAATTACTTGTCCACAGTCACATGTCTAGTATGTATCTAGAGTAAAACTTGAACCTACCTCTTTTTTCTACTATGCCATATTGCCTCTTCAAATAAAAATGTATTTGCTGCAACACTTCCAGAAGATAATTTATCATAAGATAACCTCTAGTTCATGGGACCCTTTATGACAGGTAAAAGACCTAGGGGGCATAATCTAGAGATGCAATAGGATAATTATATGCTTAGAGGGAACAAAACAAACTATCATATTAGATGACAACTATATCACAACAGGCTTTTACACTACAATAGTTATAGAGTGTTTTAGGCCACCTGATTTGATCTCTGGTAGATAAGAATTCATACATATATGTTAAATATATGGATACACCCACACAGAATTTAACAAAGTACTAATAATTCTCCTAAGTTTTTGCTTCAAATTCCACACCTTCTTTCTGTTGTATTCTGTGCATTTAAAAATGTTTTATTGATGTTCTTTTATTGTTTTTGTTTCTATTTTGTTTCTATTACTACCCACTATTACCCCACCTCCCCTCACACACAGAAGAGCAGCCCTCCATTCTGACATATGTGTATAGTCCAGCAAAGCAAAGTCACACATTGACAATGTCTGAAAATACATGTCCTTCTGGATCTTTAATCTATCACATCTGTGTCAAATGGTGAGATGTATGTTTCATCAACCGCCTTTTGAATGTTGATCCTTCCTGTAGAACTCTTCCTTCTCAGTCACTTCTGTTGATAATTCATCCAGACATGAGTATTTTCCAAAGCTCTGTCATGGACCCTTTTCTCATCTCTCTCTGCCCTCTTTCCTTTGCTGACTAGTTCCCATTATTTCAATGATCATTTCAACATAAATGATTCCACACATGCATATGTATGCACACATGAATGTGTATGCACATATACTAACTGAATTAATACACAGTAATAGTAATGTAATATAAATAATTATATGTATACAATGATAAATATATGTATATATTGTGAAAAATGATTTCTCTTGGTAATCTGTGTCTTGGAGACTCAGAGCTCCACCCTGCCAGCCTTCTGCTTCAAAATTCTTCAGAAGGACATCACTGATAGTGAGATTGCATTGAATCTTCTTCTCCTGGTCAAACCTGACCCAAACCTGAATTGATTTTATCCTAATCAGGCTTGGGTGGAGACAGATACTACTGCCCCAATAGACAGAGGCTGGGAGTGGTCTGGAATGATGGTGGGTTGATATGAGCCCCTGTTGAAAGGGTATATAACACTGTACCCCAAAATCCCTTTCGAGCTAATTCTGAACTGGCCGCCTTGGGGGGGCCCGGTTTAGGACTGAACTCCTATGCAATGCATGTCAAGCTGGCTTGAGAGAAACTAAACCATGGATATATGCACCCCAATTTCGTTTGTCTCTTTCTTAGATAATAGATTGGGGTTCATAATACACATGTGCATGTATATATGTATGTGTGTATACACATTCTTAACTTCTTTTCTGAATTTCAGTTCTACATTAATCAGGATGTCCCACTGAAATCTCAATCTCAAATATTTAAAAATGGATTTCATCATTTTCCCCCATAAAGCCTACCTCTCTGGCAACTTTCCTACTTATATTGAGGGCACTACCATACTCTCACTCACTAATATCCATTATTTTGAATTGAAATTCGACTTTTCCTCCATTAAGTTCATGTACCTAATACTTTGCAGTCTAGTCTTTGCAATACCTCACGCATCTATCCCCTTCTCTCTACTAAAAGGGCCAACTTCCTAGTTTGAGATCTAATCACCTCATTTGGACTACTATAATAGTCTTCTAGAAGACAATGGAAAACAAGGCATGAAAGATCAGTACTTCGAGGCCAGGGGTGGGGAACCTGTGGCCTGGAGGCCACATGTGGCCTTCTAGGTCCTCAAGAGTGGCCCTTTGACTGAATCCAAACTTCACAGAACAAATTTGTTAGGATTCAGTCAAAGGACCGCACTCAAGCACGCAGAGGGCCACATGTGGCCTCCAGGCCACAGATTCCTCACCCCTGGTCTAGGCTTTACCCCTCCTTCCCAAATTAGCAATGCATTCATTGTTCATACTATGCAAATCATCTCTACACTAATAAAAATAATAAAGACTCATTTGTTTATTATGTCTAAAAAAAAGTGTTGATTTACTGGTTGCCTATTCTAATTAGATCTCATTCTTTTTTTCTTTTTCTTCATCCAAGATATATGACAGAATAAATCCAATTATTGTGCCGGGTATATTTAAACAGGAAACAACAAACAAAAGTCATTACCAAATATTCTGTCATAAAGGGTGTCCTCTGGGTGGGCAATTGTGACTTGTGCCTCATTTAAAGAAAATACATTCAAAAATCAAAATTTATAAATGAAATTAACTTTCATTTCACAAAAAGGTTCTTAATTTACATTTGTAATTCACCGTAGAGTTCTCTTAAATGGTGACATTTAAAATCTGATTCAGTTGTCAAGATATAGATTTTCAAGCTGTTAAGTAGGGTCAATCCATAAAAAAGCATTCAGGTCATGTGAAAAATGGGTATAATTGGGTATTATAACCAAATACATTTTCAAAGCACAGAAAATGTTGTACTAATTCTAGAAAAGAATAAAAAATAAACTGGGCTGCTTTTCTGGAAAAGCATGTTATTTCTTTCACTGACTTTTCAACCCACACTGAAATATTTCAGATACTACATCAGTAACATGTGCCAGACAATCAGAGCCACTGAACCCAGGAAAGCTCCAGGACTGGGGAGCATGTCTCCTGAAAATTCATAGGATTCAAGGGGATTGTAAGAACTGATTCATCTCCAAAAGTCAGCAACAGTTCATTTTTCTCACAAGGACGTTCAGGACTGATGAATTAAGATATACATTTGAACAATTCCAAACAAAGGATGTCCATCACTTTCCTTAGGCAGTTAGTGTCAAAATGTACTTATCAAATGATTATGGTGCACTCGATAGAATGCCCGGATTGCAATCAGAAGATCTGAGTTCAACTCCAGCCTCAGACATTTACTAGTATGTAACCCTGGGCAAATAAACCCTGTTTGCTACAGTTCTTATCTGTAAAAGAGTTGGAGAAGGAAATGGCAAACCATTCCAGTATCTTCACCAAGAAAAACCCAAATGGAGTCACAAAGAGTTGGACATGGCTGAAATGACTGAACAATGATGATTAAAGATAGTTTCCTCAATTTCAATCTATATGTGCAACTGTGTTCCCAATCATATTGGAAAGTAATCTTACTTGGTTGGATCCTATAATCAGCTTGAGTAAATAAGGAAGGCAGCTATAATGGTATTCCTGACTGTTTTTGCTTTTTCTTTGTATCCCCAGTGCTTGGCATAGCTCCTGGCACATAGCAAACTCTTAATCAATGATTGTTCACTGAGAGAAAAGAAGGGGAGAGGAAAGGAGAGAAAAAGAGAGCAAAGGACAGGACAAGAAATGGAAGAAAAGAAAACCTCTTTACATTACCTGTGGAAATTATAAATATCCAAGATGGCTTATCCAAGATGGCTTAGATTATAAAGAGACAATTAAAATATTAAGCCTGGTTACATAGGATTCCATTGTTTACTAATTAAATTTTAGTTTACCTTCAATCCAGGTGTTCCAGGCTGACCAGGTGATCCATCATGTCCCATTAAACCCTGTAATTTTTAAAAATGACATTTCCAGAAAGCAACTTTTAACATTTCAAAGTTGATAAAAAGAAAGATTTCAATTAAAACACTTGGAGTAACTTCACCCCTTCCCTGTCACCCAAAAGTAACTTCCAACAAAGTGTAAAAGAGTGATTAAATATCTCATTGTAGCTGCAGAAAAACGGACCACTGACCAATTCCGCTCTCTGATAAAATCGTTCATTAACGATATCAATTACTTGACATGGAGAAGATTGCAAAGAAAAGGTTGTATACATGCTCTTCCCTCTTCCTCTTCTCAGTAATACGAATAAGTTTATTTCACTAGGAGAAATTCCCCTGATTTCCTCCAAGTAAAACATAATGCCAGGAAGAAAAGCATAATCTATTTCAAGCTATATAGTAGCCATCCTTTGTATTAATCATGCCATTTAAAACAAAAAAGTTATCAATTAAAATAATGACATGAATAATTTCTTTGTCACAATAACACAATCTACTACAGTTAAGTGTGTTGAGGTGCCCCTTTGACTGTTAGAACAATAGTAGAACATAAAATTCTACTAATTGATTTCATAAAGGTACAATTTTAGGAATCACTGAAAAAGATAATCAAGGTTTAATATTTAGTAGAAGGACTAGACCAATGATTCCACTGATTTAGAGAATCCCTAGAAGAGGAAACTACCTCAACTACAGAAGGTCCATAGCCCCTTGTCAGTAATTTAGAGTCTTAAGAGATGCCTAGAGCAATGGGAGGTTAAGTGGTCACATAGCCAATGTGAATAAGAAGTAGACTTGAACCCAGTTTCTTTTGGTCCCAAGGATGGCCTACTATCCACTATATTACTCTGCCTTACATATTTTTCTATTTCATTGCTAATTTGGCCAATGAGGCATATAATCAGGTTTGTTTTTTTCTTATCACTTTACAGAAGAACTCGGTGAGAAATAATCCATCTTAAAAAAAAGTATTCTTCTTACAATACACCCAGACATACCCACACCCGCACACATATACACACACATACACACACCACTCAAAAATTGGGTTGACATTTTTGGAGAAAAATGTCAATATTTACTCATAGATGAAATCCACCAAAAATTTCACATTTTCCAATAAGTAGAACATCTGATACACGTTTTTAATGCTCATGAAAATTAACAAAACTCATAAATTACAACATACAAAACTGATCAGCTTTAATGAGATACTAAATTGCAGATAAAAGAATTTATAGGCTAAAAATCAACAAACATTTTTAGCAATAAGTTTAGGAATCTTTATAGAGTCATATGCCCCTTATGATTTTATTAATTTCAATACTGCAATGAATTTGTGCTTTCCATCCTTGGCACTTCCAAAAGAAATTTTCAAAAAACTTTAGCATGGTATTGGAAGGTCTAGCCTAAACTCGATCTTCTTGATTGGAAACCAGGAGAAGCTGGTCTTGAAGTCTTCACTATCACTATTGAACACTGAATCCAGTGATTAGCACATGTAGCATGTAGTAGACACTTAATAAATGTTTACTGATTAATTGATTGAATTCAGAGAATTTCTGTTTCTAATTTACCTATACAGATTGGGCTGAAAAGATTAAGTGCTTGACCTACGTTTTCATAGCCAAAACCAAGCACAACCATAGATCATTTAAGCTTCAAGTGACTTTGGAGATAGACTTATTCAAACCCCTCATTTTAGAGATTGTTGATTTGTAATGTTTGAAAGGAGAAGAAGCTCAAGGCCATTGTTGGCCAGTGATGAAGCTGAGATTAGAAGGACAGGGCCTCTTCTCATTACAGTGAGCCCGTAACACCTGCTTCCTAACAGCTGCCCTTTATTAAGTCTTTCTAGAAACAGGCATAGTAGTTGATCCTAACAAAGCCTTCTGGGAACTACCATATCTGCTTGTTTCCTGTCCCTTTCTCTCTCCCAACATTCCACCCCCTGCCATGCAACAATGCCCTATAGTGGGTGGGTATGTTTATATTTTTTAAATTAAAGTTAATTAAAATTAATTTTGTCCTTTGGGATAATAAGAATGTCACATTGGAACATCAAAACCAGGGCTGGGAATCACTGAAATTCTGTAATTGTGTCTACTCATTGGCAGACACTCTCCTAATTCACATGTAAGCAGATTGCATGATGTTAGAATATACTTCCCACCAGTGAGCTAACTCTTTAGTCAAGCCTCAGAAGGCAGTGGCAAACATACCAACTCAGCACAGCTCATCTGCTAGTTAGTCGTTCAAAAAGTCATTTGCAGGATTGATCATTTTTGAAAGTCCTACTTCAAATTCTGTGATTCCAAGCTGTCACTTTGTTGTATTTTTTTTTCTCTTTTACTTCTTTCTTATACTTTCATCTACTTTGCGATATAGAGGATATGCCATGGGATTTCAAGTCAGACCATCTTGGTTCAAAACCTGGCTGTGGTACTTATTAACCACATGACTTGGATGTCACTATATCTTTCTAGGCCTTGGTTTACTTGGTTAAAAAAATACACTGAATGCTTTCTAAGTGACCTTCCAGCTCTAAAGCCTTAATCTGTTTATACAGGATGTCTGAGAAATGTTAGTGCAGTTTTTAGCTTCATAACTTAAAACTGCACAGATTCTTTTGGGACACCCTGTATGTCTCCATAATATCAAGAAAGGTCTAGTATATCACAAATCTCAAAAGGATAGAGTTCATTCTAGGTTTTCTTACTATGTCCAATAAGGGGACAGATTTAACAATGAGGTGGAGGTGGGGGGAGGAAAACATAGAAGTCAAACTTTCTGAGTTTCCAAGTCAGTTTTATTTCCACGTCAGTTCTGTGTCAAATATGTCATAAACTGGCTTTATTTTGTCTCTCTATGTTACAAAATGCTTTTCTGTGACATTAGATATTTTAAACAGGTAGCTCAATAATTTGTTTTCATCCTAAATTGCCTATATCATCCCTTGTTACACAATGTAGCACAGTAACTACTTTAAAAAATTATACCAACGTACATTTAACCCAGGTGCTCCTTTCTTTCCTTGTGGTCCAGGAGGCCCAATTTCTCCCTAAAATTAAATATAAATCAAATTAAAAGCTTCAAAGAAAATAATTCTTAATTTTTCCCTTTGGAGGATATCTTTCCCAGTATTTTCTAAATCCATCTAGCCATGAAAAGGAGAGGGGAGAAATTACAAAATGCCAATTGGACCTAGATAGCTTCCATTTCACTTCCATCCTGGAAGAATTTCTGTGCTGGGGCTCAAGTTGTCCTGACTGGTGATTCTCTCTCCAAGTTTATTTCAGTAAAGATCAAGTAGTCATATTTGACTTACCCCATACTATTTGGCCATCCCTTCCATAGCAACATCAATCCCCTTCCTGCTGCTCCAGAACCCTTATCCCCTACCGTTTCTCTCCCCATGCCTATCTCCCAATTTTGGAACATAGACTTAATCACCTTTTCCATTGTTTCTTGAACTCCTTTATGGCTGTACTCATTCTGCCTATATTTGTTCAGACCAAAATATCTATCCCTGACCAACACTCCCTTTCATGTACTGTTTCTCCCAATTAAAATATAAGCCAATTGAAGGCATGGGACTGTCTTCTCTTTTTTATCTATAGCTTCAACATTTTGCAGCATGCTTGGCACAAAGTAAGTGCTTAATAAATGCTTTTTCATTCATTGATTCATTCCTTTTAGTTTCTCACTGTATAAAATGTAGACAAGGGAAAATAGAGGTGAATTAACATTCTCCCCCCCCTTTTTTAACTAAAGATGGATGAAGTGCTAAAAAATACTCTAGAGAAAGGGACAGAAAGAAATCAGAAGTGGGAAACCAGTCATTAGGGAGGTAAGGATCTTCAAGAAAACACAAATAGACGAAGAACTATATTAAGGTATTACCTAGAAATATCTGAAATTAAATTAAAAAATCATCAATTATGTTGACAAAAATATTTGACACAGCAGTTATTTAATGTCGCAAAATACATATATGTGTATATGTGTGTATATATGTATATGTTTATCACATAAATAAATAAATATCAAGAAATATATTACTCTCTATTTAAGTAGACAGACAAGCTCTTTCAAAACTAATCAATACTCACCTTTTGTCCCATTAACCCTTGGCTTCCCGGAAATCCAGGAATTCCCTAAAAAAAAACCAAACATTTAAAAATGCATCACCTTTTCTAGGCAATATAGTACTGTGGTGGGAGCAGCTTCATAAATATAATATTAATAGCAATATTTCTATCTCATGTTATGATTCTCAAAATAAAAGTCTACTATTTAGGAAAATTCAATTTTTCAAGAAAGGATATTACAAAAAATTAACACCACTTGGGGTCCAGCAACTATTTGTCAGTAGGCTCATTTGCTAGTCATTAAAATGCAAGTTAAGTGAAAAAAGAAATGTAAGCAACAT
This sequence comes from Vombatus ursinus, assembly GCF_900497805.2. Lineage (NCBI taxonomy): Eukaryota > Metazoa > Chordata > Mammalia > Diprotodontia > Vombatidae > Vombatus > Vombatus ursinus. The sequence goes on from NW_020949613.1 coordinate 4,894,195, forward strand.
CCTCTCAGTTCCTTATTCAGAATAAAATTTCTGGGTCATGTGAACAACAAGATAAAGGACTAGACATTTTCTCTGATCCACGTGACTTCTCAAACCTTTCTAAAACAGAAGTTATGGATCAAAGATAAAGCGACTTCAGTTGTCTTCATGTTTTAGGACAACCAGAATCCAAAAGAAGGTTAAAAGAAAAAAAAAAGACATGAATTACAGCTTACTGATTCGGAACTCATTTGGTACCCCTTCCCCACCTCCTATACTACCAGAAAGGTTGCACTAGCAGACCCAAGGACCCAACACAAGCTTACAACAAAATTCATACCTACACTTCATTCCCTTTTCCTTCTTCCAGTGCTGTAGAAACCCCAGCTCCAGGGTACAGAAGTTTACTCAGGCCTCAACAGCCAGATTGGCCACAGCCCTTTTGAAGCAAAATTCGATTGTGGGCTACAACCTGAGGGCAGCAACAATGCAAAGTTCTGAACTGCCAGTGCCAGGGCAAATATGGCTGAAAAACTCTGAACTTCTGATTCTGGGCCAGAGAAATGAGGAACATAGGAAGTGGGGCAGACCACTAAGACAAGACACCGTGCATGTGGGAGGCTGTGCAGCACTCCACCAAGTCTGAGGAAAGAGCACAGCATACGTCTTGGGCCATTTCTGACCACCCAAAAGTCACTTGGAGCAGAGATTTAGGCTACTGAACCATGAATTACCCAGAATGCCAGGAGGCTGACACTTTGAGATCTAGCCCCCAAGGAAACCACAATCAGAGGGGAAGAAGTCATGAAATAGGTGATAAAGAAAATGGGAGGAGGCAGAGGGGAAAGTACCAAAGATTTCAAGAAGAAAACTCAAAGACCCTTAACATAAACAGATGAATAAACAAATGGCCTCCAGATCTAGTTAATGAGTTCAGGCTTCTATGAATGAATACTGCAAAATGAAAGAAAATGATCCAGCACTTGATGAGACAGAGGAACTTGTGGAAGCTGAAGAGAACGTGGAACTATAACAATGTTTCTGAATGGTTTAAAAGAGAAATGAGAATCAAGAGAGCAGAATTTATGCCCAGAACAAATAATGATGATGATGATGATGATAATAATAATAATTAGCATAAAGAAAAATTTGAATCTGCAGTGGCAAGCTTCACCAAAGGAACCAAAGAAAGAACAATAGATCGGGAATGCAAATACACAAGTGAAGGGCAACCTAGAAGAGAAACAATGAACAATAACATTAAAAGAAAACCTTCTCACTATGTAAGCAAAACACACAGTTTTGAAGACAGAGGGCAGAGATAACCTAAGGATCACAGGTCTTCCAAAAGAACATAACATGACAAAAACAACCAAATAAAAAAACACAGCAAAAAACTTAATAGCATAATGAAGGAAATAAGAGAATTGCCCGGAACAGACAAACATGGAAAAAGAAATTCCAATTGAAAGAATCTCAGTATCATCTCAGAACTAAAATACCAGAGGTATATATTTCATTACAGTATATTTCAAACACTGTAACAAACAGTTCATTCATGTATAGGAGATCTAATTCATCTCATCATGCTCAAGGTACAAACTTAATAAGCTGATATGGCCTTCTTTTCTATAGAACATACCTGAAATTAATTATATAATGTCAAACTAAAGTGTTCCCTCCAAACTGACTTGAATTTCCTATTTGACCGTGTTCACAAAATATAGTAATCTTTCCCCACAAACTCAGAGGCTATTTGGCAATACAAACACAGAGAACATAGTTCATCTATCTTGTAAGCAAAAAAAAAAATATTAATTACCTATTTCAAAGGGTGTCAATATGATTGAATATGGAAAGAGCACCAGACTTTGATTTAAAAACCTGAATTCTAATCCCTACTCTGCCAATTACTATATGTGTAACCTTACACAACTGACAACCTTTCTGGACCTCAGTTTCCTCATGTATAAAATGAAGGAATTGGCCAGATGCCTCCAAATGTCACTTTCTACGACGTAAGAATTTTCAAAACCTGTAACTTACAGTCTTGCCAATAAATGGCAGCCTATGGAACACAAGGTCAAACACTACACATTAACTGATGCAGAAAATAATAGGGCATAATTGACCAGTGATTCTTGAGATGTACATAATGGTACAAACACAGTAGAAACAATGACAGTAATGTTTCTATTTTATGAACATATTTTCTTCCGTGTTGATATGCTCTGCTGTTGAAGTGATTAATAACATTTTGTATATCTTAATTTTAAAACTAGATATATCCCAAAAATGTACTTTATAATTTATAAAATGTGTCTTTCTAAAGTTTAATTATTTTAAATTTATAAGTCAAGACACAAGGACTAAATATACATCAAGCATCATGTCATTTCAAAATGATGAAATGAGTGAAAGTAAAATAATCAATCCCAGAACTGGTAACATCACTAAAGATATCTCGCCTATTAATTTGATTTATATAACTTAACTTCATAAGTATGATAATAAAGCCTGATGTTCTTTATATAAAAACAGTATAAAGTACAAGGACTTAAAGAATGAGTCACTTCTGGAACTGGGAGTTATATTAAAAATTAATTCACTTCAGCAAACACTTATTAAATACTATATCACCACAGAGAGATTTAGTTTGGTGTAGTGGTTAGAGGGATGTCCTAGGACTAAGGAAGACATGAGTTAAATCCTATCTCTGACACATCCTAGCTGCTTGATGAATGGCAAGTTAATTAACCCTTAAGTGTCCTAGGCAACTTTCTACACGTAATTATAAAGGTTAATGTTATAAAATCATTCCACAAGCATTTATTAAGAAAATCCTATGTGACATACTAGAAGGTAAAGAGGACAGAAAATAAGATTAGGAGAATGGCTAAAAATTATGATATATGAATACATTGGGAGATTATTGTGCTGTAAAAATGATGAAATGACTGAATACAGATAAACATGTGAAGGCTTATAAGAATTCATCAAAAGTGAATTGAGTAGAATCAGGACAACATCTTATATAATAAAAACAATGCTATGAAAAACATTATTTTGAAAGACAAAAATTCAGACCAATTAGTGTCCTAGCATGACTTCATAGAATAAATAATGAAGCAGTCTACCCACTACCTCAGAGGTGAAGAAGAATGACAGTTTTGCAACTGTACTGAATTTATTATAAATGCAAACTAGAGATTCATGCATCCATGTCGATCCTCTTTCTGTGCTCCTGTGTAAAAGGAAATGCCCATGTGTGTTGATGTTTTCCAAATTTTAGAATAATAAAAAAATAAAGAAATAATTTAAGGATGAGTTACATAGGTAGAGAAACTTACTACAATAGTTCCCCTCATACATAACACCACAGGTATGAACCAAAAAGAAAAAAAATGTCATAGTTCCTTGCTAGGTTCTGTGATAAATATAAAGGGTATAAAAGACATCCCAAGGAGTTAATAATCAAAGTGAAGAGTTCATGGCTTACATCCATTAAACAGTCAGAGAATCAAACAACATAAGCTAGTACTCAAAAATATGACATGGGCAATAAAATTCATTATGAGAGGTGAGAGTAGCAAAACATTTTCTCTTACTATCAGATACTTTAAAATGGTAGAAGTCCATATTACTGCACCATAAGAAATTATTAATATTAAAAATTCAAAAATAACTTTACAAGATATAAATAAAAGGAGAGACATCATTGAGATCTAACTATAAAATGACGAGCATGATGTATTTGTTAAGTTCTCCTGAAAACAAAAAAGGAAACTTCAATACAATAGGTTAAAATGAACATTCTGTTATAAGGAAGAGTTCTCTAGATCCAGAAGGATTATTATCTCATTATCTTCATTACCTTTTCTAGAAACCAAGTGCTAATTTTATATCTAATAGCCACTATAAACTATAAAACTAAGAAATGTGAGTCAACTTCACATCTCATGTAAGCCATTTTGTAGAGGAATATGAAGTATAAAAATCATACTAATTCAGTGGGCATTAAAGATAGAGATACCTAACTCCATCACAAAGGTTGCCTATTAAAATTTTAATTAAAACAGTCACAACACTATGACCATGGAAGTAGTAAACGATTATGTAATTTCATACATTCAGACAATTGGTAAAGAGGACAAAAAATGAAAAATAGTGCTGGGAGAGTTATGGAGATACAAGCAGGCAAATAGCCTATTGATAGGGTTATCAATCAGCCTTTCCATTGAATCTCCATCTCCAGACTCTAGCCATTTTCACTGGCTGTTCCTCATGCCTAGAATTCTCTCCCTTCTCATCTCTGCCTCCTAGTTTCTCTGGCTTCCTCCAAGTCCCAGCCAAAAGCTTTCCTTCTATGTGAGGCCTTTTCTAGATCTTGTTTAAATCTAGTGCCTTCCCTCTGTTGGTTATTTCCATTATAATCTCTACATATCTTATATATACATAGTTTTCATGTTGTCTCCCTCATTAGACCATAAGCTTCTTTTTTTTTCTTTTTTTTTTTTTAGGCAATTGGGGTTAAGTGACTTGCCCAGGGTCACACAGCTAGTAAGTGTCAAATGTTTGGTGTGAGGCTGGATTTGAACTCAGGTCCTCCTGACTTCAGGGCCAGTGCTCTATCAACTGAGCCACCTAGCTGCCCCCTAGACCATAAACTTCTTGAGAGTAAGTGACTATCTTTTGCCTTTCCCTTACTTCAGCACTTAGCATAGTTCCCACCACACAGCACATGCTTACTAAGTGCTTACTGACTGGTTGACAATTTGGAATTATATACGAAAGTGACTAAAATGTCCACAACCTTTGACCCATTGCTGGGCATAAGTCCAACATATCAAAGATAGAAAGGCCTAATATACACCAAAATACTCCTAACATCATTTTTTGTAGTTGCAAAAAACAGCAACATGCCCACTGATTGGAGAATGGCTAAATTTCCATGCATGAATGTGATAAAATTTTAATGATCAATGATGGATATGAAGACTATAGGGAGGCATGAAAGATTGGTGTGAATTGATGTAAAATGAAGTAATCAGAACGAGGAAAACAAAATGCAGAATGATGACAAGAATGGAATTAGAAAAACAATAAAAAGAGCAAAACTGAACACAGTTATTTATAATGACCAAACTAAATCCTGAAAGAACTAAAAAAATGCACCTCCTTCCTCTCTTTGCAAGAAAGGGGCAAACTATAGATATGAAACATGGCATATGCTATCAGAGTTCATTCATGTGTTGGTAGTTTTGCAAAACTGCTTTGTTATCTTTTTTGATGTTGTTGTAAATGATGGTTCTTTGGGTAGAAGAGGGAGATTTACTGGAAAATGGAGAGATGCCAAAAATAATTTTAACAATATCAAGTAACTATAATCTTCCAGCTTTTATTATTTTAATAAAAGCCCAACTCATATCATTTTCTTGTACATCCACTGTGTTTACATATTTATCATAATGTTGTCAATTTCATATTAGTAAAAATATTATTTAAAAGTTAATGACTTGTTTATCTAAATAATAAATCACTTCTTACAGAAAAAAGTTTTCCAAATAAATTGCAACTTCATTGTCAATTTGTGTGGTTGTGTTTAAGAAACTGAAAATTTTACAAGAGCTTTTTCTCTTTTTCTACTTCTTTAGCTTCATTTTGAGTTTGATGAAAAGAATGTTTATTGTGGAAGAGCAATATTTGTATGATTAGGAACTGACCTTACTTTCAACCTGTAATTTCTTTTAGAGCCTACTTTAACTTCTTTTTGAATAATAATTGTGATTAAAACAAAACATAGAAATTGATAAGAAAGAACTCATTCCTTTTATCTGGACACTTGTTATACAAGGGAAATAAATTAAAGAAACTTGGAAAAGATGAAATATCACATTATGTTTTCTAACAGAAATACTTATATCTGCAATTAGTTTGACTTGTTTTTATTTTAATAATACAATTCACTAATGATATTAAAATTGCTTTGATTTGTTGAAACATTTAAATGACAGTGGGATGATTTCAAAATACTAATCTTATAGCACAGTATTAGAATGGTATTATGCTATTTGGTATTAACCATATGTAGTATATGGTATGGTATTAACCACCTAGGCAGGGATTGTAAAACTTACTCAAAGGGCAGTGTGACACAGGGAAAGATCATTGTCCCTGTTCCTTCCTACCCATGTAACTCCAAACAAGTCATTTTAACTTCCCTGGACCTCAACTTCCTCATCTGTAAAATGATGGAGTTAAACTAGAGGGCCTCTAAGGTCCATTCCAGCTCCACATGTATGATCCATGAACTTAAGTAACAAAAATACCTGTCTCCTTTAAGTCATGTAACATTAATTAAAATTAGAGGCTTTTGTATCATTTGATACTTGCTAAGAATTTGATAAAAACATGTTGAAATATACAATGCTACCCAAATGGAATGATCGTGATTGGATTAATATTTCAGTTCTCATCACTGAACAAGGATCTCACAGGAAGCGTGCTTTTACATTCCAATATAACTGATGTATCAATGATCTTATCAATGTGGATGCTCCCTCCAATTTTTCAACAGAAACCTATCCACAACTTCTCTTCTAAGTGTGATTCTTCTTCATGTCTCCTATTAATTCTCTACCGACAGGATACTGTGATATTTTGTGCATACCAAACACCCATTTAGGCTGATGTTCCATCTCTCCTGCCACAAGTTTAGCTCATTTTCTTAACCATGACAGTTTTGATTAATAGTTAGAAGAAATTGTATGAAGTTATTTATACTCATTTTAAATGTTCAAGACTGAATTTACTTTGTAGGTACAGTGGATAGTGTGTTAGGCCTAGAGTCAGGAAGACTCAACTTCATGAATTCAAATCTAACCTCATATACTTATCAGCTGTGTAACCCTGGGCAAGTCATTTAATCCTGTTTGCCTCAGGAAATAGCAAACCACTCCAGTTTCTTTGATAAGAAAACCCCAAAGAGGGGTCACAAAGAGTTAGATATGACTGAAACAACTGAACAACAACAACTTTAATTTTTAATCTTTTGTTATGGACCCTATATTTTAAGAGAAGCTATTCAGCATCAAAAATAATCTGAAATTATGGAGAAATTCAAATTAGTTTGCAAATCTGTCCCACTCATTTTTCTTTTGACTATATTCTCTTTCTTTCCTTTCTCCTAGCCCTCATAGGTACCTAACTACCTACTTGCTAACTTCAGCTGACCAGAGCTTCTCAACGGGATATTTATTGTCTTTGTGGTAATTTAATTTTAAAAAAATTCACAACCACCACTTTCAAGTATTAAAACAGGACTTTTGCATTTCCTTATATCAATTTTATTCAGAATATCATTTATACAGAAGTTCCCTAAAGGTGTTATTTTACTGGAAAAAAAATCAAAGATGTTTACTATTTTGGAAGGCAGTAAATTTTATATATATATATATATATATGTGTGTGTGTGTGTGTGTGTGTGTGTGTGTGTGTATGTATGTATATGTATATATATGTATTATACACATATAATACATATATGTATACCTATATACATGTATATTCACATGTATATTACATCTAAAGGATTATAGGAGGTTTTTTTGTCTTTCACTTTGGACTAAGAGACAATTACGAAAGGTATAGTAGGCCTCTTGTGGTCAGTTCAGTAAAAAACAGAAATAACTTCCCAAAACCGTAGCTGCCAGATTTAAAGAAACCCAAAACACAACTATTTGCAGCAAATATTTAATAAGGAAATTACCAGTCTTATTGCTCCAATATTTACTCTGGGTTAGTCCAGTGAAAGAAGAGGAAGAAGTTGTTGTAGTGACGTAGAGGATCTAAAGAAACAATAGATAGAATTATTGCGTAGCTTTTTTTCATGGTGGAAGAAGCTCAGCCCACATGAAACTGAACCTAAAATTTTCTCATGTAAAATAATTTAAATAAAAAGTAATTCATTATGCACAGTAATTTTTTGACTAGTAACATTTCTTTACACTGGAGACATCATCATTACAATACCCAAATATACTGGAAGCAGTAATAAAGACTACATAGAAAGAAAAGTGATTTGTCTAGTTATGGAGTACTGTCATTTTGTTTAGCAACTAATGTCATACATGTTATGATCTTTTTTTTTTGAAGTCTGAGACTGGCCTAGTCAAAGGTAGAATCATTTTCCAGCAAGAAAAAACATAAATGTTTAAAATATTAAAAAATGATTTACTATTGGGGCAGCTAAGTGGCGCAGTAAATAAAGCACCAGCCCTGCAATCGGGAGGACCTGAGTTCAAATCCAGCCTCAGACCTTTGACAGTAGCTGGGTGACTTTAGGCAAGTCATTTAACCCCAATTGCCTCACCAAAAAAAAGAATGGAGCTTGATAGTTTCCAGACTTTCAAGACTCATTCACTTCCAACATGTCTTCCTGCTGTGTGCACTTGATTTGGGCTGGCTGCTCTTCTCATTTTCATGATCATTAGTGCCATATTTAATTTCTCATATAACAATACACTGGGATAGAAGATGTTAGATTCCAAATGTAGTGGTTTCACTGTCACCAATGATGAAATAGCTTGTTACAGAAACATTGGATGATCTGTGCTATTTTTCATCTATTTGAAAATTCAGGAATGTACAACTGACTGAAATTATAATAGCAACTTGCCTTTGGGAGACAAATTCTATACTTCACAAAGACTTCCAAACAATACAGTAACAGAAATAAAAATTTCCATCTATACCTTGCCAGACTCTGATCACTCCACAACCCTCAGAACCAAAGAAACAAATGGTTCTTTTTAACACTTGAGTCATAGAGGCATACATAACTATATGTTCTCCCATAAAGATTAGGTCAAGACACTAAATGCTTTGGCTATTGTTCAACAAAAGGCTTTTAACTATTCATGAAAGAAATGTAAGCTAGCATTCAAACACCACTATTAAAAACTATTCAATCCTGGTTCCTGGTGTATGACTCACTCCTATGACCTTTATAGAGTGAATTCAGCCTCAATGTTTACGTCTGACTAACTTAGTAGTGCACAGAATATTTTGCTCACATTCTTGCTGTTGGACAAAGCCCAAAGTGTTTCCTAAGAAATCACAATACTGCACTTTAAATGTGTCTTCTTTATAAGAAGCTCTAAGAACTTGCAATTGCATTAAGTGGAATGAATTGGCTCCATGACTGAAGTACATGGTGGTATTTCCTGAGGTATTAGATCTTTCTTAAAACATAAAATAGTGTGTCAACTTTGCTCAAATTAGATAAAGATGTAGAAATATGATTGACTGGAATTCAGACAGTTAAAGGTTACTAAAAATTTGCTAATAAGATTTCTAGAAAATGAAAACAGGATATATGGGGGCAATTCTTACCTTAATATGAATTGATGTATTTTCCCTATGAGCAATAAGATTAGATATGTACAACTGCCTAGACTTTTATCACTTTTCCTAATAGATTTATTCTGGAAAAAAAGTGCATATTAGTCAAATATTTATAAATTTAATGATACTTTAAATAAACAAGGTGATCTTACTGATTTATGGAATCTTATTGTGAATTCTCTCCAAAAAGCAAATGAAGTCATCTCTGAATTTTTTCGGGGGGAAAATCCAGTTTTTACATACTGGGTTAATCTAAAGTTAAGTATACTTACATATCCTTTTTTTTTTTTTTTTTTGGTGAGACAATCGTGGTTAAGTGACTTGTCCAAGGTCACATAGCTAGTAAGTGTCAAGTGTCTGAGGCCAGATTTGAATTCAGGTCCTCCTGACTCCAAGGCCGGAGTTTTATCCACTGCGCCACCTAGCTGCCCCCATATACTCATATCTTAAAGGAACTTATATGAGAGATGGTATGAGTTTTTCCTTATGTTGACTTACAATTGAGCTGCCTGTCACATCAAACTATTGGTCCTGGTTCTATACTTTTAATTAAAACAGATAAACTCTAATTCATCTTCCACATGGCAAACAATCTCTTATTTGAAGACTGCTATCATGCTCCCTTTCCAGTTGCCTCTTCTAGCTAACCAACCCAGTATCTTCAAATCATCTGTGTATGGCATGACTTCAAGATGTCTCCGTATCCTAAAGTATATCACTTCTAGACACTCTACAACTTGTATGTGTTTGTGTGTGTGTGGATACATGTATATATGTATATATGTGTGTATATATTTCCACAAATGTCAGTATATACTCATGCACATGCACAGGCATGCACACACACACACACACACACACACACACACACACACACTCTCTCCTATCCTCTGGCTGGAGTTGCCCAGTACCAAGACTGGAATGACTCCCTCACCGGGGACAATTATATATCAATAGATGATTAGGTTTTTGGTTTTTTTTTTGGCTGCCATGTTATAGAGCTAACTCATACTGAATTAATGACCCACTAAATCCCCTAATTCTTCTTATATTAATTACCTTTTCAGCCATGTTTCCCTTTGTATTTAATGTGCTTTTTCACCAAAATGTAAGATTTTATGTTTATCCTTAGTATACCTGATCTTGATTCCTATCAACACCCCCCAAAAAAAGATGAATGAGAGAGTATCAGTAACTACTGAACCATATGTCTATTTTCTAATCTGTATTATATTTTTATGAAAACAATCTGAATACATATCAAGAGTATCCTTAATGAGAGTATTTGAAATAGAAAGACAAACTCTCATAAACAAAATTTGAAAGTAGAACAAACACATCTTTACCAAAATAAAACTGATGGAAAAATATAGTGAATCCAAGTTTGCACCATACTTGTCAACTATATAAAAAAAATTAATTTGATAGAGCAAAATGGCACCTCTTCCAACAGTGTGTTTCATATGTGTGACAAAATCATATTAGATTCTTTGGAAGGTATACCAGAGACAACGTTATTCAGTTATTCATATCAAGTGACCATAAAACAGAAAAACATGCTCACCAGATTTCTTCATCACTGTCATGGAAAAGATTCAACACAGAGCCCAAGTCAAAGAGGGATTATCGACAGATATTGATGTCCTCCAGATACTCCTACCACAAGGAAGGCCTAGCATATTGAATGTATCCCAGTGGAGAATTTACAGGAAGCTATGGATGCACAGGATAGGCAGAAATGGAGGAATTGTAATCTGTATTGTTAGAGAGATTATCCAAATTGATGATATCATAGACACATTAGCATATAGGATTAGCATGCTGGTAACCCTAAAAAAAATGAGTTTGGTCTGTCATTTTTTTCTTAGCTTCTAGTGATCAGTACTCTGTAAGTGCTTTAAAAACCATTCCTTCAATAATGTACTGTAGAATTTCTTCTCCCTCCCACTTTTGAAAATAGGGATATTTGCTCATTTCCGGTTCTGTGACATCTTTTCCATTCTCTACCATTTCAAAAATATCTAAAACGTTGGTTTAGCAATCACGTTTGCAAGTTCTTCCAGTACCCTGGTATTTTGTCCAGGTTGTATAATCTGAATTTATTGTGGGCAGTACACTTTTCTTCTCTCTTATCTTGGCTTTCAATTCCATGATATCCACTTTTGTTTGCTCCCCCTTTTTGATAAAAACGGAAGTGTCATTTTCATCATATTATTTCCTTGCTAAACTTGCAAGTGGCTGACAACTACCTCTCAGATCAAATACAAATACTTTTATCTCGCTCTTCAAAATCATCCACTAAGATAACTCACAGATCAACAACATGGCATAGTGAATAGAATGCCAGATCTGGAGTCAGGAAGACTTATCTTCCTGACTCCAGATTTGGCCTCAGACACTTACTAGCTGTGTGATCCTGGGCAAGTCACTTAATGCTGCTTGCCTCAGTTCCTCATCTGTAAAATGAGCTAGAGAAAGAAATGGCAAACCACTCCAGTATCTTTGCCAAGAAAACCTCAAATAGGGTCATAGTTTGACACAATTGAAATGACTGAACAGCAACAAAAAAAAATAACCCCCACACCTCATCACCTTAATTTCTCAAAAGTTCTCAACACAGACTGAAAATGGTACAATTTATCTGCTACAGTTAATCAAATTTACTTTCTCTCCTTTCCATACATGTTGCTACCCCTATCTACCTTCCATTTTCTTATAACAAAATGTATCCTCCCTCTGTCTTCTTTCTTCTTTCAAAATTCTGCTCAATATTCACTTCCTCCCAGAAGTCTTCTGTCATTAAAACCAACAGATTTGAATATTCCATTTACTTTATTACCTGCTGTGCACGTATGCTCACTTTTGACCTAAAATATTTTACACACTTCTATGTTTTCTTATATGGTTCATTTGTGTGAATTTCCAAAAATCTCTTTAAGCCAAATTATAAATTTCCTAAGTATAGAGACCATTTCTTGTATTTATCGTGTTGCCTGGTATAGTGTTCTGCATACAGTGGATGCTCAATAAATATTTCTCATTGATTATATACGTGCATATATACACATGTACATATACACTTAGGGATATTTGGTCTGGACCTATGATGGCTCTGGTTTAGGAAACAATGATGGGCATGCAACCAAAGCAGATTGGCACCTGTTCTTTAACCTACAATGGTAGAGAGTTATCTAGTGCATTGAGAAGCTATATGTCTTGCCCCAGGTCATACGGCCCATATGTTTAGAGGCAAAACTTGAATCCAGATCCTCTAGAAAAGATGGCAAGGTCAGTTTTTCTATCCATTACACCATGCTACCTCTCTCATCTAACATATTTGAGTCAAATAAATTAATTCATATGATTTTTAAATTCTCTAAAGCAGATACCACGATATAATGTGGGCTATTCATTCGATATTTTTAACCACCTTTATGTATGACATATTTAGCGACCTATGTTTGGGGCAATTTCTTTTTTTTCCAATTAAAATCAGAATGAAAATCTTTCCAGATGTATACACTGACATAATTTCCACAAACATGCCTTTCATTCTACTTAGGCCTTGGTTAATTTACTGAATTATTTTTCTCATATGACTTATTTCACAATCCACTAAGCATCTTTGTGTTCTTTTTTTATTCTGAGCCTTTGAAACTTCCTGAAATAGAGCACAGTACAGTACAATATAAATAACAAAACAAAACAAACATTTATTAAGTACCTACTCTATGTAAAGTCCTGTGCTAGGTATTGGAGAAGACACAAAGTTTAGGTGGAAAAAGGCCCCTATTCTCACCTTAATTACTCTAGAAAGGAGTTGACTACTATTAAAATTCCTAGTTCTTTTATTTCATATTTCTTCATTCCTATTTAGATTCTCTTCCTTGTGATTCACAGGGAAGAAAAATACCCACCTCACAGCCACTTATTCCTATGGCTCCTATGAAATTGTTCATTTAAATGATATGTATGCAATGCATGCTGAACACAATCTTTTCTTTAGAACAGATCTTCTATTTGTTTTTTTGCCACAATACCAAAAGTATTCTTATCCTTGCCAAAACCATTCTGAACCCACAAAATTTTAGATGACAAAAATAAAGAATGACATTAAAGACAGCCAACTCTTACTTAACTAAAACAAGGTTTAACTACTCCATGCTACAATCAGCAGTCAAAAAATTCACTTAAAATCTTTACCAAATTTAGAATTATCTGTCTATCTGAAAGGTTTTCATTATGGGAGAGGGAATGTCTGGACCTGTGATTTAATCAATGAGTAGAACTCAGGTATGAAAACTTTCTCCAATGATACAGACCAATTAATTTTTGTAAAATTATTTCTTAAGGACTTGCCTAGGGTACTAAGAGAAACGTGTCTGGTACTTGGTCACGGAGTCTGATGTGCTAAGAGGTTGTATTCATTAATCCAAACTGACTCTCAAATAAAACACTCAGTAAAATAAATATCTGAAGTAATATTTCAGATCAGAGTGTGCAGTATTCTTAAATTTTAGTTTTCCACACACAAATAGAAATTCCTTTATTGGAAGCAGAATAGACATGAACTATTAACATTTCCATCTGCTACTCTTTCATTTTGTGTTGCATGCAAATTACCAATCTGTGCAGGAGAAGAAAGATTCCAAATTGTGAATGTCCCTACAAACATGAAATCTCAGTCCCTTTGTGTCACACACAATGGAAGAAGGCATTATAGGAATGAAATCTAACTTCATACTTTAAAGACCAATTAAAACTAGAAAACAATTTGTATTGGAGAAGGATTTGATATTACTATTTGTTGGAGAATCCAAACTTCTGAATCAAGAAATACACATGCTCCTTTTTTTTTTACAAATGAAAGATATAAAATTACACTCCTAGCTGACTACTGATATATGAGATCGAAGCCAAATAAACCTCTAATATGGGAGATTAACAATAGCTAATATGAGTTCTTCATAAGGTCCTTTCAAAGCAGAAAAAACATTTACATAATTCCCACAAAGAAAATTATATTAAGTTCAGCTAAATAAGATATAAAATCACTCATCCCAGTTTTCTTAGGCCATGATACACAATCTGAGCAGTAATGATGATACCCAGTTTTCACTTTCATTTCAATGTTTAACAATAATTATTTCAGAGCTTGCAAAGGTAAACAGGGGAAGTGGAATTCAAATCAGTACATTTGAGAGTTTAACTGTGCTTTTTACAGGTTCATAAAAACTATATTAACATGGATCTTTTTGTCACCAAGCAATTCAGTATTATGGTAAAAGAATTATTTGCAAATTACTCAGTTACTTTGTGATGCTGTATAGTGAGTGTGTCATGTCATATTGTTATTCCATTGATAAATAAAGAAAGTTGTCTCTGTTGCTGCAACTTTACAGGAATCCCACATGGTGTTAACATAGGCATGGGGACCATCTCGCTGGAGGAGAATGTTTAAGCCCGTATCTTGCTCTAGCAACAAACAATAAACTCAGTCACTTCCTGTATTTTTGTACCTTTCAATCAACTGTGTAATTGTAAAGGCATAATCTACAGTAGAATATTATTTGCAGAAGTTTGTCTTTCTCCATTCCTACACATTCATCAAAGAGGCCCTCATAGTATATACAAATTTTGATGATTTTCTAGAGATAAGTCAAGCAGCCACAAGGGTCAAGGCTTACTTACATCAGGAAGTACATTCTTGTGGAGAAGAAGGAGATATATTGATTGGACAATAACATGATTTTTTGGATACAGAACTTTTTGGATGTCCAGACTCAAAGAGTAATTGTTAATGGTTCAATGTTAACCCAGCAGATCTCTAGTCGAATTCTTTCTTCCAGGGATATGTGCTTGGCTCTGTACTTCTTACCGTTTTGTCAATAACCTGCATAAAGGCATAGATGGTATGTACATCAAATTTGCTGATGATGCAAAGCTAGGGGCAGGGAGTGGGAAAATAGCTAATACTATGGACAACAGGGTCAGGATCCAAAAAGATCTTGACAGGTTAGAGCATCAAGAGGAATCTAAAAGGATGAAACTCAATAGGGGTAGCGTCAGTCTTGTACTTGGATACAAAAATCAACTTTACAAGTATAATAAGCAGAAGTACAGAAATCAATTCTTCTTAAAAAGTATCTTAGTAGGGGCAGCTAGGTGGCACAGTGGATAGAGCACCAGCCCTGGAGTCAGGAGAAGCTGAGTTCAAATCCAGCCTCAGACACTTGACACTTAACTAGCTGTGTGACCCTGGGCAAATCATTTAACCCCACTGCCCTAACAAAAAAAAAAAAAAAAAGTATCTTAGTGAAGAACTATGAATGACTTAGCTATTCTCAGCAATACAATAATCCAAGAAAATCCCAAAGGACTCATGATGAAAAATGCTATCCACTGCTAGAGAAAGAATTGATGTTACCTGAATTCAGACTGAACATACTATTTTTCTCTCTCTTTCTTTCTATCTTCTTTCCTTCCTTCCCTTACTTTACTCTCCTTTCTTTCTTTCTCTTTTTTCAAGTCTTCTTACACAATATACTAATATGGAAATGTTTTACATGATTGCACATGTATAACCTGTTTCAGATTACTCACCACCTCAAGAAGGGAGGGAAGGAAAGATAGAATTTGGAACTCAAAACTTAGGGAAAAAAATGAATGTTAAAATTGTTTTTACATGTGATTGGAAGAAAATAAAATATTATGTTAAAAGTATCCTGGAATTTTAGGGGACCACAACCATTTTCTCATTATAGTGAATGGTGTGTTGGACTGCATTAAGGGTAGAGCTTTTCAGGAATACGGAAGTGATAGTATTATAACACTTCATCTGGAATATAGAGGTCTGTTCTGGGTACCACAGTTTAAGAAAAGTATTGGATAAACTGGAAAGTTTCTAGAGAGGAGCAACCAGGAACGATAAGGACATTGAATACTGACTATTAGTCAGGATTAGTTAAAGAAATTGAACCTGTTCAGCCTGGGAAAAAGGCTGGGTGGGGTCATAATAGCTGACTCCAAGTACTCGGAAGGGCTGGCATATGGAGGAATGATTAGATTTGCTCTTTTCAGCCCAAAAGGGCCATGTCAGGAGCAATTATAAATTACAAATGGCTGGATGAGTTGAACTACATAGCCTCTGTGGTTCTTTTTAACTCTCAAATTCTGATTTTGTGACACTTTTTCTTGATCATTTTCTATAGAAATATCCAAGATTTTTCCTTGAAGTATTTGATGAGCTTCCCTTTTCCAAATATCTTGAAAATAAATCTCTTAGTGTTATGTCCTCAAAATCAAGTAGCCCGAAGCATAAACCTCCTTGGTATGTGTATTTTGTCTGCTCCAGCTGTTCCTCCCATCTTTGTTTACTTTATTGTCATTTCTATTTCCCCAAACATCACTTCAGGGACTGTGATGCTAGAACCCAAATGTGGTGGCTCCATGTCTGTGGTGGTGAAAATAATTTACTACAGAAGTTTTGACAAGTCTTTTCCATTTTTTTGTCTGCCTGTTGTTCTCCTTCCAGTTTCAATACTAAATGTTCTTGGGATAGGCTGGTTTAATTGGGTTTCTTGTCAAACTTTTTATAAACCGCACCCCCACTATTTCTCATTGTTTTATGAAGTGATACTGCCCATGACCTTCCACTACTCTCCTCTGTGAGATCCTTTTGATGCCTTTTGTTTAACATCACAACCATTTCCTGAAATACACACCAGTCTTCCACACTGAACTTTCTTTCCTTTTTAACAAAGAAAAAGTTAAGCAAAATCAATGGTAATGCAAACCAACACACCTTTCACTATGATGAGAAATACATGGTAACGTGATAATCTGTACTGCAGTTCCTCATCTCTTTGCTAAGAAAAAAGATTTTCATCTTCTGTTTTCTAAAACAAAGTGTGTTCATTGTAATCAATGGGCATTCTCTACATTTACAAAATGGTAGTGACTGTATTTATTGTTCTATTGGTTCTGTTTTGTTTACTTTATACTACTTCGTATGAGTCATCATATCTTTCACTGAATTGTTTCTATTCATCATTTCTTGAGGTACAATAATATTTCATTAATATCATTTATAATTTGTTCAACCATTATCCAAATAATGAACACTAACTTTTTTCCAGTATTTTTCAGTTGCCAAAAAGACAGCTCCTACAAATTTGTTTTCTATAAGATTTTGTTTTTTTTAGACAATTGGGGTTAAGTGACTTGCCCAGGGTCACACAGCTAGTAAGTGTCAAGTGTTTGGTCTGAGACTAGATTTGAACTCAGGTCCTCTGACTTCAGGGCCAGTGCTCTATCCACTACGCCACCTAGCTGCCCCTTCTATAAGATTTTTAAAACGAGTGTAAATTGGTGCTGCCCTTGGTTGTCATTTCTCTCTCCTTGGTAAGGAGATATAGTGCTTGCCAACTGAGGCAATTTCTAGGTTCTTATGGCTTCCTCATTCTGGTGATTGCTTCTCATTATTAACTTCAATCAAGGTATACAAAAGGAATAAGTACATTTGTCAAAGGTGTTTGCTTCCATCATGGAAGATGTTCAGGACAGAACCGAACTGTTGGTTGTAGTGATTGATTCTTACCTTATTATTAATTTCATTCAAACATAAAACAAGAATACTCACACATACAAATATATACATACATACATATATGTAGTTGTGGATCACATTTATGATGCTCTGTAGTGTTCCTGGGATTATTACTACTAATGCCATCTGCAAATAGGACCATCCTTCTTCCATTTGGACTCTCTGCTAAACATCTTCCATGATGGTGGCAAATACTTTTGGCAAACATATATATATGTATATGTGTGTGTGTGTGTATGTGTGTGAATGTGTGTGTGAGACTCTGTGTGTTTGTGTGTATATATGCATGTGTATATATGTATATATACATTATATATAATGTATATGTGTGTGTGTGTGTGTGTGTATGGATGTATGTACATGATGGAGAGTTAATGCTCTAGGATAAGAACTCAATAAAATAAAGAAATTCAACTGAATTATACTTGGAAAACTTTAGTTTTTCATAATTCCAAGTATCTACCTGAAACAAAAACCCATTTTTAAATGTAAATAGTCTTCCAGAGACATTACATAGCTGAGAATCATTGAACACTATAATCTCCCAAAATTAATAATTGAGTAGCAATGGGTAGAAATATAGATTGTATAAATGGGCTGTAGTACATTATTAACAATAATTATTCACTAGAAGTGGTATAAAATGTAACATGTGAGGGACATATGGCTGCAAATGGTTAGTCCATGTACCATGGTACAAGTGATACACAGTACAAGGAACCTAAAGAAAGTTTCATAGAATGTTGGTTAGATGCCTTGTGTAGGACTGAGGGGTAGGCATATATAAGACCTGCATAGGACAATAAAGTATAGACAGGTTGTCACCCATACCACTCGAGGCAGTAGCCACATTAATGAAATTAGAACCACTTAAGGATCCAAGTACATGTAAAAGTCATACCATTAACAAATACTAGGAAAGAATTCATCAGATTCATAATTATGCGATTACAATTTTATTAACCAATATTCATGAAGATTATGGAAGAAAATTTTGAATCAAAGGAAAAATTAAGTTTAATCTATAAATTCCATTTACAGATAAAATGGAATAAAAATTTCATCACAAATAATTTGATTAGTTATAAAAAGTACGATGCTTGCAAATCTAGTTACTTATGTATAAATTAAACTACTGTAGGAAAGAACATTATTTGGCCTCACTGTTTCTCTTCTCCTAAACTCTAGCAAATTATTTATATAGAAACTGAGGAAAAATAGCATGGCATAGTTGACAGAGGTGCTATTCTTGGAGTGAAGAAGGCTGTGGTTCAAGTCTTGCTTCTGACACATACTGGCTGTGTGACTCCAGGCAAGTCCCTTAACAGCTCAGTAATTTCCAAAAAAATCTCCAAGACTACAAGTTGCAATGCTGATCTGCATTGATAAGGAGCATTTCCTCAATGAAAATAATGCATATCAATGAAATCTCAGGTGTGGTTCAAAAAAACGTTGGGGAAAACACATCAACATGTTATGTCATATAAAGTTATTCATATACCAGTACTTACTTCAAGAATCTATAATTTCGGTAGCGTGGGTACTCCCACCACTAAACAGTGATCATAGCTTCTCTATAAAGTGACTTTCCAAAAATGTTATCAACTCCTTGAAATGAGTGACCTTGATAATCCTCTCTGAAGTCTGGTGGACAGGTTCTTGGACAATAGATATACAGTCCCTTATCAATATACTTATTACTCAAGAATCTTCCATTTTGGTAAGACCTTCTAGAATTTGTGTTCCTTTGGCATAGGCCTTGAAAACTCAGGGTCATCTCTGTGATCCTCAAGATGTGAAATTGAAATAGGATTTCAGCAGAGGGTTCTTTCTTTATTTCAAATAGTGCTGAATGAAAATGTCTTCCTCTGCAGAGGAGGGGACATTTCTATCTTCCATTTTGAAGTCTACTACATGTCTTCAAGAAATACTACATAAAATTCTTAATGTTAGTGCTATTGGAAAATGGAGTTGTAGCATCCTTTGTACCTGAAGTAGGATTAAGGAAAAGTATTATTTATTTGCAAAAAGGGGACATAATTTCATAATTTCTTTTTAAAAAGAAGCATATTTTGGATGCCTAACTTACAATCTAGTTTTTGTTTCAAAGCAATGACCAGGTAGCCAAGTAAAGCCACCAAACTACTAACAAGTAGATGTAAGTGGTCAAAAATTAGGGAACTGCCATACACAATCAACATTAACCTTCCCAATAATTACATCCATGTCTTCCTCCTGTATAAAACAGCATATGGAAAATTGACAGAACCAAAGAAAAGACAATTAAACAAAAGCACTGACTCCCCCCGTGGAACAAAGCATGACTAAAACTGGGAGATCTAAATACTCTCCCTAAGCAGCTAACATACCATGAAGGCAGGCACAAACTTGTGGCTCAGTAAGAATTTATAAAAGCTTGAGGAAATGAATGAAACAAACATGATAGTAGGATCCAAGAACCCATGTCCTCAGCATGTTATATTTATTCCTTAAGGGGATAGATGACAATGAATCAAGAGAAATGCAAAACAACAAATATTTGAAGAGCAAAAAAGTGAATGAAATATTTAGCTACAGAGTCCTTACTTACCTATACAGATTCAGAGTCCTTTGTGTGCTTCTTTTTGTCCACAAAGATCTAGTCATTGCAACTGGTGCCAGGATGGTGAGATCACAGAACTATCTGATGTACTGTGGCAGCATATAAAGTTTGCTTGAAAAAATTTCATAGAGTGCCAAAGACAGCTAAGTTATGTAAGGACTGTTGTCATACTGGACCGTGCTGGCACTAGCTTTAGCAAAATATGGGAGTAAACTAATTCAGATGTGAATAAGATCACCATCTTATCCACTTGCCTTAAGAATACTAGGTACAATGGTTATAATGATAAATAAATAGAATCATTTTGGCAATTTCGAGAATCGAAATGTAATATGAGAGGGTTCTGTTATCACAGTGTCTGGCAGTATTAAGGACTTAAGTGCTGCCTTAATAAATACTTATTCTATCTATCATATATCAGTCTATCCATCGGTCTATCAATCTATCATCTATCATCTATCTATCTATCTATCTATCTATCTATCTATCTATCTATCTATCTGTCTGTCTGTCTATTGATCTATCTATCTATCTATCTACCTATCTACCTGTACACTAAAATTCTACTTCAATGCTTGATTGTGGCCTGGAAGAAATTAGGGATTCAAAAAGGTCCTGCCAGTATGAAAATGAAAGATGTCAAGCAGAAGCTTGTTAATAGACTGTGTGTCCACTCTTGGAATATAAATGTAAGTGTGAATAGGATCATAATCAGAAAACTGGGCACCAGGTGTTTAATTTTTTGGCCATGGCAACTCATGAAAATCAACAAACATTTATGCAACATTTGATATGTTCCAGGCACTGTGCTAGGTATTAAGGACACAAAGACAGAGAATGAAACAATTCCTACTCTCAAGGAGTTTACATTCTAAAATCTCCTCTTAAGAGAGTGAGAAAGAGGGAGAGAAAGAGAGGAGAGAAGAGAGATAGAACTTTTTTTAATTGCTTACCGTGTGTCGGGCACTGTATGAAGCACTGATAATACAAAATATTAGCAAAAAGAAAGACAGCCCCCTGCTCTCATGAAGCTTACATTCTAATGACAAAAGACAGCCCATAAAAGGGAGCTGAAAAGCTAGGAGCAGAAAGAGGGAGTTACCCCTGAGATATGGAGAGGTGGTGCGCTATGTTGGCAGAGGGCATATCCATCCTAATGAACTCAGAGATCTAACCATTGAAGCATAAGCCATTTAAATTATTATATAAAGAAGAATTTCCTGACTGGAATAGCTCAAAAACATTAAAAGAGATAAACAAGGGGAATAGGGGAATCTTATAAGTAACAGTCTTTGAAAGTGTGATTCATTTAGGCTGTGTGCATCTATATAGAGTACTTACAAGAAGGAAATCCTGATTTCCGAAAAGGAACCTCAATATTAAGGTCCCAGTGATGCCCACTTTTCCAATTTCATTTATTATTTGTTGAGATACATAAACTCTGTATTAAAAAAAAATCTGGCTATACAAATACCCTTTTTAATGATTAGGTCAAATTAAGATTTAAGCATAATCCCTAAACAAGGTACATGGCTAGAAATAACTTCAGCTTTTAATTTTTTCATTAATTGCAATAATTGTAATGACATTTATTAGACAGCTAAAGCTACGTGGATGGCAGTCAAATGGAAAATGATTTTATTATTGTAAAGTAAGTTGGTTTAATCAATGAATAATTTCCTGGCCATCTGACCAATTTCAGCCTCAAAAATTCAAAACCAAACATAATTGCATTTGGAATTAAAATAATCATATTTAAACATAATGCAGTTTTGGTTCTGAATATGAGCTGCAGAAGTTTTCACCTTTGTAGCTCTGCCAGAATAATCAGGCTGCCATCAACTGTATTTAATTAGTCAGTTTAAATGTATTTTTTTTTTCAGAGCTTCTGCCTTTCCAGCAAAAGCACTATAAAGTTTTTGGCTGCCAAATCATAAAGCAAATATGGTTCCCATGTACATTTTCATGTGGCAAAATCATTCATCATAAATACTTAGCACCATCATTCACATGAAACAGAGGAAGTTCTTCATTTAATTCGTGACATGAATCAGATGCAATTTAGTTATTTTTAGTCTTCAATGTTTTTCAGAAATGATGTCAAAAACCCCCCATCTTGCTTAGAAATAGCATACAAGGAGATGGATTTGCACCCCAACAATATAGAAGATTTTGTGTTTTTAATTATTATCTTGACTTGGTAACACTTTAGGATCACAGATTTAAAGCCAGAAGGGACCTCAGAAGCCAATTACTCCAAACTTCTCATTATACATCTGAGGAAACTGAGGCCTAGGTAGCTTAAGTGACCTGCAGAAGATCACAAGAGTAGCAAGACTGACGTATGTTCATTAGAGGAGAACTAAGCCATCATTCAGTTCCTTTCACTCATTCAGGAAAACTGAATAGGTTTTAGTGGGCTAACCACCATTTATGTTTCTTTAGAAAAATATGTTCTAATCTTCAAACAACTCAAAAACATACTGATAAAAAATAACCCACTGGTAAGTTAGGGAATACATACATATATACATACAAATATTCACATATCTTCACACATGTATCCATGTATAGACACACACATATGCAATATGTATGTCATGTATACAAAACATGTATACATGTGTGTAATATATGTATATGTGCTTTGTGTGTATATACAGAGAGAGAGAAATAGAGAGTAATACTGATTTTCCATTACTCTGAAAGGAGATGGGAGGTGATGAGACTAAGGATAGGTATAAAAGTTCTGAGGTTCTGGCCCTGACACTAAAGGGTCCAGCCAAAGTGGACTGGTACCCACCAATCCCCAAATAATCCTTGAGTTTTCCTGTGTTATAATTTTTGCTCATTACTTCTAGAACCCTACCCCTCATTTCTATCTAGTGAAATTGTTCCCCTCCTTTCAGGCCCAGCTCAAATAATGGCTTTTAATTTCAGGCTTTCCTCATCAACTGTACAAGAGTTCTCCTCTAAACTCCTACTTTTCTTGTGATGCCTGTCAAATCCTAGCTTCTATGGTCATTATTTGTGTACAGGTTGGTAGAAAAACACTTTCTTCGTCTCTGTCTTCCATAGCCTATAGAACAAAGCTCTGTACAAAGTAGATAAAATAAATGACTGAATTAATAGCATGCAATCAAAAGAATCAACGAATGTCAAATTCGGAAGGAATATCAGAGGTCATCTAATCCAGCTCCTATCTGAGCACCCAGCAACTAAATCCCAGGCTTATACTCTGGAAATTATGTTGATAGTGAACCAAGAGATATCGAAGCACATTTATTGTTTTACTCTCGTAGCAATTTATTCCTAACTTTAACAAGTGTAGATCAAGTATTTTAATAAGGTAAATTTACTGAGAATGGGGCATGAATGAATTTGTAAAGTTTAGACACCTGACTGTACCTGAGACAAAGTAACCTTGAGAAACATTAAGAATGTTGAGTTTTCATGGTTTCAAAATCTCCATGAGAATTCTAGAGAGCACTAGTCCTGTCCCAGCTAGACTTTGCTGGGACCAGCCAAGGAACAGAATCGTCAGGCAGGCATCTTGATCAATGAAATGATTAACCATGATTCTAGACGACCAGTGATGAAGAATGCTACCCACCTCTTGACAGAGAGGTGATGAACAAAATATGCCAAATGAGACATGTTATTTTGAACATGGCTAATGTGGTAATTAGTTTTGTTTGATTATGTATATTTGTTATAAGGGTTTTCTTACTCTTTTTTTTTCCATTGGGTGTGGAGGTAAAGGGAAAAAATACAAATTCTTGATAATTGGAAAAAAAATAAAACTTGATCAAAACAAAAGGGAAAAAAAATAACTGAAAAGCCTTGTTAGTACAGGATGTCATGGATGAAGAGAGCCAGAAATCATTCAATATAATAACAACTGAATGAGTGATTACCTATTAGTATGATCTTGAAATAACAAACAAGATTACAGAAAAGTTTAAGCTAAATCAAGATCTGGATTACAATAGCTTTTATGAGCTGGCCTAGGTGATGCTAGCCAATTTTCTTTTCCCCACTGCAACTATTATAAGTTTTCAAGAAGGCCGCCTCTTCACCTCTGACAGCTCTGAAGGGCCTAATTTTTATTAAGACTCAAAATTCACATATCTCTTCATCATCTCAGGCATCTTCCCTTCACCACAGGCTACTTTTGGAGTCCTAGTGATTAATGATGAGTTTAAGATGAGACTTCACAGATTTCCCAACTGCTCAAAAAGGATAAATCTCTCTTTTTAGCAAGATTTCATTTTACCATTTTCTAGACTTCAAGATTACCCATAGTGGAAGGGATTCCATAACTTTATCTACTCAAACTTTTGAGAAAAAATATTATATCAAATGATGAAAGTCAAAACTTATCTAACCAGGTATCTCAAACAGCACATTTGTGACAGAAAAAAAATTCAATGCAGAAAATTTAATCTATCACATGACTATTTTCATGCTGTACACAAGCTGCATGACTATATTAATTATATTAACATAAGCATAGGGTTAAAATCATCCCATACCATTTAGCCTTGATAACTTAAGTAGGTGAGAAATTTTAATCAACCACTTATAGGTGTTAGACTAAAATGCTGTCCGCAATGGCATACTTACAAGAATTAAGTTTAGATAGGCCAAAGAAACTTGGCAATGCCCTAGGAATCGCTACAAACTATCAAGTGAGTTGAGAAGAAATGGAATTCCAGAAATGAGTCAGTGTTGCTTTCCAACCTACCTCTGAGGAAGAACCACCTGGAGGGAAATGAGAAGCTTTGGCTTCAGCCTTAGCCAGGTCTCCTTTGCCCTCCCCCCTCCCTTTAATCAGAAGAAGCTTCATAAGGTCTAGAGGATGTTGGACCACCCATCTTCCTACTGGTGTCCTGCCCAAATAAGATTAGGTTCAATTCTGCTACAAAGAATCCAGCAAAGAAACTATACCAAGGCTAAGAGGAACTTCTTGAGCCCCCCACAAGTAGGAGAAAAAAGATTTTCACTAACCAGCAACTGTGAGTTATCACTCTGTCCAATTTCTTCTGGAAGAAGACAGTGTCACTGATTTTTTTGGGGGGGGGGCAGAGATCTTTGTACCAATTGTTCTTACTGTAACAATTTAGTAAATACCTTTTTCTAAAATGAGTATTATCTTACTAAATCTTTAAATATGAATTTAGCTTATTAAATTATTGAGAATACAGTATTCTGAACTCTTATTTCAAAACTCTTCTCTTTGCTATTTATATTTTCTCCCTCAGGAATCTCATACATGCTTACAATTTTGATTATTACTTCATATAGATGACTTGGAAAGCTATACCACCATATCCTACCTGTCCAGAACTCCAATCCTTCATGCTATGATAGGCAAAGAGTTAAGATGGTTAATAACTAAAGTGACAGAAGCTTGAGCACAGAGGCTGCTCCAGGCTCCCAGATATTTGGGACCTTCTCAAGCTTGAAAGAGAGGCAGATAGATTGATAGACATAGAGAGACATAAAGAGAAACTGAGAAAATGTGAGTATTTATAATGTACTTACTCTGTGCCAATCATTGTGCTAAGTGCTAGGAATAGAAATACATGAAAACCAAATAGTTCCTACCTTCAATAAGCTTACAATCTAATAGAGGTGGACAAAATTTTATAAAGGGGAACTGGAAAGGGAGAAGGGAAGAAATTCTACTGGTGAGAAAATGCAGCAGTTTGGAGCATCAGTTAACCTGGAAGTGAAGCAAGCATGCCTTGATCTCCTTATGAAATGACAGTCCTGGTCAGGGATTCACTAATTAGGAGAGCAGACTGAAGGCATAGGAATCCCAAGATGGGTTAGGCTGCTGGTGAGTATGTAGAATAATCCAGAGAGTTAATTACTTTAAAAATGCATTATTATAAGCATTTATCTCAAGAATACAAGGTAGAGACAAAACAGAGAGGAGAAATCAAAGTCCTTTGTCACTGGCCTGAGTCATGGAATTCATCAGGCACTAAAAGGAGAAAGATAGCCCACCAAAAGACCACAACAATACAAAATCAGCAGAGACCAGGTCAAGAAAGTCAAAAGATGAACCAAGTCAGTGTTACACTAGCACAGTAGTACTGTTACTGGAATGAAAGAGGAATCTGTTCCTCATCCCCAACACACTTAGACTACTGCAATACTTTGCTGATAGGTCTGCCTACATCAAGTCTCTCTTCACTTTAACTCATCCTCCACTTAGCCGTTAAAGTAATTTTCCATTTTTTTTCTTTTGTGGCAATCAGGGTTAAGTGACTTGCCCGGGGTCACACAGCTAGAGTCTGAGGTCAGATTTGAACTCAGGTCCTCCTGACTCCAGGGCCAGTGTTCTATCTACTGTACCACCTAGATGCCCTAAGTAAATTTCCTAAAGGACATGTCTGACCACATTAGTCTCCCCTACTCAATAAACTCCAGTGGTTCCCTATCACCTCTAGGATCAAATATAAAATCCTCTCTTTGACTTTCATGATCTAAACTCCCTCCCCTCATCTTTCCAGTCTTTTTACACATAATTTCCTGGCATGTACTCTTCAATCCAGTGACAATGGAATCCTTGCTGTTCCTCAAACAAGATAAACCATCCCTCAGCTCTGGGCATTTTTCCTGGCTACCTCTAATGCCTGGAATGTCCTCCATTATCATCTCCACCTACTGCCTTTCCTGGTCACCTTTAAGACCCAACTAAAATTCCATCTTCTACAGGATGCCTTTTCCAACCTCTCTTAATTCTAATGCCTTTCCTCTTTTAATTATTTCACTTTTTAATAGCTTGTTTGTACATACTTGTTTGTTTGTCATCAGTTCCTTGGGGGCAAGGACTCTCTATTGTCTTTTTTTTTGTATTTCTAGCATTTAGCAGAGTGCCTGGCACAAAGAAGGCACTTAATAAATGTTTATTAACTGACTGCTTGGACAGAGCACATGCAAGATCATCCTACTATGTGTCATTGACACTACAATGAAAAAGACTGCCAAATCCAAAATTTTTCTCCCTTTGATATCACTCCACTATTTATTTTACCTTCCCTTATTAGAACGTAAGCTCCTTGAGGGCAGAAAATAGTTCCTTGCAAGTATAGTATCACCTGTGTTTATTACATACAAGTTTTGTTTACCATGTGATTAGTCCAAAAACAATTTAATAAATGCTCTTACATTCATTCACCCATCTGAGACAGGTTGAGGACTGAGAAGGGGTTAGGGAGGATCAGTGACTATTAGCACTATGAATGGAGTGAACTAGGATGTGGGCTGATTATAAATTGTTATATCAAGAGAGGAACTTTGCAGAAGGACATAAGTATAGGATATTTTTAAGGAATTGTATGACAAAAAGAGATAAGAGGATAACCACATGGAAAGAGTGAGGGACAAGCAGATTGTTCCACTGCTATCTTAGACCTCCGAAGAAATTGAGAAAGGCTTCCAATATGTTAGGTGGACCCCCCCCCCCCCCCCGTAGTGAACATTTGCTAGAATATGAACAAGAGTCCAATAGGATGGGCAGGTATGTATGGAGGTTGCAATTTGCATTGCTGGAGGGAACTTATGAATCAATGAACTCATGGATCCATTTGAGTAGTCGGAAAGCAAGCTGGAATTCAAGGTATGCACACACAGCAAGTTTGGTCCCTATAGTTTTAAACTAGAGTTATTTAGGTTCAAATATAATGATAAGATAAATCCATTACTCTTTGATCCTGGGAAGCAATAATGCAAGGGAAGAGGGAGCCTGGGAGCAACATATTCTTCAACTGTGTTCTGAACATTTCTATTTAGATTTCTTTTTCTTACCTCAAACTTAACAAATATTAAACTGAATGCATCATTTCACCCTCCAAAACAACAGTTCTTCATTCTAACTTCCTTATTGCTGCTGCTAGGGCCATCATTCTCCCAGGCTATAAACACTGGCAGCATCTTTGAGTCATCTTTCTCCCTTTTATAGGACATCATTCTCTAAGTTCTGCCATTTCTTCCTTCATAATAAATCTTTAATCTATCCGTTCCTTCCCATTCTCACTGCCAACAGCCCAGCCTAATGCCCATTTGCCCAAAGGCTTGACTTGCAATATCCTCTTAATTAGTTTCCAAGCCTAATCTCTTCCCCCTACAATTCATCCTTCCTATTGAGAATGTATTAATTTCCCTAAAGTATCACTTTCATCAAGTCACACCCATAACTCAAAAACTATTAACGATTCTGTGTTGCTTATAGGATAAAGTTAAAACCAATTGGCAAGGCCTTAAGGCTTCTGAGAATCAAATTGAACCCAAATTTTCCAGCCTTACCTTTTACTAGTCCCCTATATAAACCCTCCACTCCAGTCCAAGTACCCTGCAGTAAAATCTACTGGCACCCAAATATACATTGTGCAGTCTGCTTTGGTACGTTCTTTAAGGATGACTAAGTGGATTAGGCTCTTTCCACCCCCTGAAATTCCCCACTCTACTGTGTGATCTTGATGAAAATATTTTTCCCCAAATAGATTGTAAAATCCCTTAGGTTTTAATCAGTGTCATTATTTCTTCTTTTTTCCCTAGTTATGCCTGGCATGATGATGAAAAGAGAGATGAGTGGCCTACTCAATATAGAATCAAAGAGTGTTTGAACTATTGATCAATAATTTTGAATAAATAAGATATCATTTGTCTAGCACTTCATGCACTCTACATTCGTAGAGTCATAGAACCAAAAAGAACCTTAAAGATATTCTCACCCAACTCAATCATTTTGCAGGTAGATAAAACCATTGAGAGGTTAAAGTGATTTGACTGAATGTTCTTTTCACTCTACCACATTGATTACATTACCTAATTCTCAACCCATTTTGGTTGTTAAATGAGATGAGCTGTTTATTTATTAAGTGGGAAAACAGTCCTGTAAAAATAACTTATTAAATATTACAAATTTGATTTTAAGAGAACAAAATTACCTAACCCCAAAATTCCAGATTATGCAATAAATAATAATATAGCAACAATGCAACATTGAGTTACAGTAGCTGAATTCCAAGATACTCACAGGTTCTCCTCTCTGGCCTTCTGGTCCTGGAGCACCTTGCTGTCCTGTGTCTCCCTTTTAAATTACATAACAAAGGACAAATAGAAAAGTTATTTTAAGGTAATCTTTATGATGTGGAGCAGAGAGTAACAAATGATACAGTATTTTAAAGCCTATTAAAATTCTCTTCATTGACTGGCTTACACCTAAGAAGCAAACACTTTTACAATATGGCAAAATTACTACATTTTGATATACAAATTACTATTTGAGATCCTATAGTAAACCAGATAATAAAGTTAATTAATGAGGAATTGTGGTTACTTATATTCAAACTTCTGAATGTTAATACAATGAACCACTCTTTGTTTTTAATGTAAACATCACAAATATTATAACTAATTATAAGTAATTCCCCTTCAGACATATCCCTGTCTGCTGTCCCTCATGCATAACACTCCATCTCTCTTGTTTCCTCCTGTAGGCTGCTCTCTAGCCTGCTCCTTTTCCTCATACCTCTGCCTCTTAGACTCCCTAGTTTTCTGCAATGCTTAGTTCAAAATCATGAGACCTTTCCTGATCCCCTCTAGATAATTAATGGTTTCACCTCGCAATGTCTTGCCACTGGACCCTGATGACTCTAGAAGAGACAATGAGGCTGACGACTTTACACAGCTCTTCCTCACTTAAATCTAATTCACACACAGATCAAAACATCACCTTCCTGATGTCAACAGTACTCTTCAAGATTGAAGGATCAACAACAATAACAACACTGCATTTGTGTATTTATTTTGAATATGTTTTAAATACACTTAACGTATATTATTTTGTTTTGTTTTTCTCCCTGTAATAATGTAAACTCCTTGAGAGCAGGGACTATTGCTATTTTGGTCTTTGTATTCCCAACATCTAGTATAGTGCCCAACCCATAGTAGGTCAATAATAATCTGTTGACTGATTGATAAATCAACTAGATCAATTCAACTAAATTCAACAAGCACCAAGTACTTGTGTTGTACACAAAGCAAGACACTACGCCAGTGGTTGGGTTAAAAAAAAAAAAAAATTGCTATCTTTTGGGAGCTTTCATTCTATTGAGGGGATACAATAAGTACATATAAAAGTAAATGCATAAAAAATACAAAGAAATTTCAATAAAATAAAATGGGGTGAAGGTTAGGAAAGGCTTCACGATCAGTGACTAACTATAGATGTCATATTTGTTTCAAAGTTTATTCTTCTTTAATCTAATTTCCTATGGCTCCTCAAAGCAGCATTTTATTTTTTTAAATGGATAATTAAATATGAATGTCAAGTGAGAGACAACATGACAAAACATAGAAAACTGTCTTCAGGGCTGATATATGCTAGTTGTGCGATCCTGGGTAAGTCACTTAACCTAAGCAATTCTCCAAGACTCTAGGGTGCAGAGAAAGACCTACACTGGTAAAGAGAGTTTTCTTATTCAGGAGTTCCCTATATCTATGAAATCATATGTCTAATCCCTTTCCCTATTAAGGCAATATCACTTTCATTTACTCTTGCTATACTGTAGATACTAAGTTTTTGATGACTTACCACTTAAATTATCTAGAAAAGTCAAATCAGTCAATCAATCAATATTTATTAAATACCTACTATGTGCCAGGCACTGTGCTAAGTGCTGTGGATACAAAAAGAGGCAAAAGACTGCCCTTGCTCTCAAGGAGCTCATAATATAATGAGGAAGACAACATGCAAACAAATATATACAAAGTAAGATGAAAAACAAAATAATTAAAAGAAGGAAGGATTAAGAGGGGTTGGAAAAAGCTTCCTGTAAAAAAAAAAAAGGAAAGAATTTGGAGGGCTTAAGAAAGGTTTCCTATTTTTAAAAAAGGGAAATCATTAAAAGAGGGAAGAATTAAGAAGGTTTGGAGAAGGCTTCCTGAAAAGATGGGACTTAAAGAGAGATAAGGAAGTGAGTAGGTGGAGCAGAGGAAGGAGAATGTTCCAGATATGGGGGACAGTCATGAAAAATACCCAGAGTGAAGAGATGGAGTGTCTTGTTTGTGGAACAGCCAGGAGGCCAATGTCAATGGAATGAACAATACATATTGGGGAATAAGATATAAGAAGACTGGAAATGAAGAAGGAGGCTTTTAACATGTTTGTGAGTCGTGGACCCCTCGGACACTCTGGTAAAGCCTATGAAGCCCTACTCAGAATGTTTCAAAATGAATAAAATAAAACAGCTCTATCATGCACCTATGCCAGACTATCCTCCTCCTGTCTTTCTCCATTAGAATATAAGGTCCCTCAGGGCAGGGACAGTCTTTCTTTCTGCTTATATTTACATTCCCAAAACTTAGCACATTGCTTGGCACAAAGTAATAAATTGTTGTTGTTTGTCCTTCATTTTCAAAGAGGACTAATGACATCATAGGTTAGGTCTTGACTTGCATGTGAATTGGATTTGAGTGAGGTAATGTTGCACAAAGTTGTCAGCCTCACTCTCTTCTGGAGCCACTGAAGTCCAGTAGCATGGCTCAGAATGCAGTGTCTTTGATGCAGAACTAAGCTCTAAGCACTCCTCAATGCCTGCCTTCAGCTGCCTTCATAGCCATTGGAACAAATTGTTCTCATCCACCCACTCCTCCACAAAGTAATAAATGCTAGCTGACTGGTTGACTACATAGTATTACAAAGGAAACCAATTATATTTAAATAGATACTAAAATATTAAAAAAAACAAGTTCATAGACCAAGCAAAGCACATAGTTAATTTAACCTGTGACTGGTTTGCAAAACTATAATAAATATTGCTATTTTATATTGCAATGCTAAGGGAATCTACATGACCTTTTTCAAATAGTTCCTACCACTTTCATTTTGACCAAATTACTAAATTCAGACTATTTTTAATCTTCTTACTTCGCAACCATATATATACATGACAAAAATTAGTTCCATATTAGTCTAGGGTATTTCATTTTGAATTGAGAACTATGAAAAGTACCCTCAGGAAAAGGAGAGGTTTTAAAAACAAAATGACCAACAAACAAAAATCCACATACACTAAAAATTTCTTCACACAATGACAGTCAACAAGAATCATGTTTATTTGTTTGTTCGCATTTTGACTTGCAAAGAACAGAGATGTAACATGCCACCCTATCTGCAAACAATTATGCCATGTTTGTTGCAGGCCAGAGGAAACTTTGTTTTGGTTTTGGTTTTGTTTTCCCTAGAGGGAAGAGGGAGACAG
Organism: Vombatus ursinus; assembly: GCF_900497805.2. Lineage (NCBI taxonomy): Eukaryota > Metazoa > Chordata > Mammalia > Diprotodontia > Vombatidae > Vombatus > Vombatus ursinus. The sequence goes on from NW_020949613.1 coordinate 4,927,070, forward strand.
AAAGAAAAATAAAGGCACTTTATTTTGAAAATACCTTATGTACTAGAACTTTGTTTTTTTTAAAAGGTTATGAAAGAAAATATATTCAAATTAAGCACCTTTCTTGAAACAAGCTTACTCATCAGACAAAAAAATTTAAAAGCCCCAAATGGAATATTTTCACAACTGTATTCCAACAGTTTCATCCTTACAGTTTCATGTTCTCATCAAAATACCAAGACAAGATTGTAGACAGTCAACCAGAGTGGGAAGGCCCAGTAAATTTTTATCAAAGCAAGCATTATTTTTTAAAAACCCTTTTATTCATGCTACATCCAACAACAACCTTATCACATTATGCAGGAATGAGTTTTCCCCCTTTTGTGAATAATTTATAGTTCCCTAGTATGATAAAAGGCCATTGAAGCCAAACTTATTCCATCTGGTCCAGGTTTATTTACAAACACAGTATAAAAGTTTGGAGACTGGGGTAACTGAACAATGCATTCCTGTAAAATGATTGGGTTGGTGAGAGAAAAGGGGCAAGTTCCTGACATTTTCATGATTCTACAAGGACAAACATGAAACTATGAAAGAAAAGGAAATAACATATTTGTATAAATCAATAAGAGCACTTGTCAGGAATCACTTAATTTGAGAGTTAAGCTTTTAGAAATCTAGACCAAGGAGAAATCAAAGCAATCTGGCAAGAACTAAGGTGTTAGGTAATAAAGGAACAATTACCTCATGCTGACTCATTTTGGGCTTAATTTATTAGTCACAGCTAGTTAACTGAACAATTAACATGTTGTGGCACTGCTACCTGCAGGTGCAACTTTTAACACTGAATTCTCTGCACGCAAAATTATATCTTTTGTAAGAATTAAAACACACACATACACATACAGCTCAGTAGGATCATAGATTTAGAGCCAGAAGGGATATTTGATGCCACTGGATCTAAGCTCTTCATTTGTAGTCAAAAAGAAACTGAGTCCTGAGGAGGTTAAATGACATGTGTGATATGACACAACTGGTGAATGGCAGAAGCAGAATGTAGACCTAGATTCTGACTCAAAAACCTCTATTCTTTCCACTTTGTGATAATCGTCCTCCTGTACTTGTGAGTATTGGTAATTTGGGGAAAGAAAGAAAGAAAGAAAGAAAGAAAGAAAGAAAGAAAGAAAGAA
>NW_020949613.1:4928248-4993474 GCF_900497805.2 Vombatus ursinus
AAGAAAGAAAGAAAGAAAGAAAGAAAGAAAGAAAGAAAGAAAGAAAGGGAGAAAGGAAGGAAGAGGGAAGGAAGAAAGGAAGGAAGAAAGGAAGGAAAGAAAGAAAAAGGAAGGAAAGAAACAAAGAGAAAGAGAGAGAGGGAGGGAGGAAGGAAGGAAAGAAGGAAGAAAAAGGAGGGAGGGAAGGAGGACGGAAGGAAGGAAGGAAGGAAGGAAAAAATATTCCTTTCTTCTTTTACTTCATTTTTTTAGTCACCTAATTTTCCCCCCTTTCCTTAATTGATACATTCAAAGTCAATTATAGTAGAGGTGAAAAATATAGACCTATCAAAACCAGTAATATTTGACTAAAATAAAATTTAGAAGATACAAGTATGACATCATGAAAAGTAATTAAAGATTGCTTTTCTCATGAGTGAGAAAACCTGGATTTTGAACAGCAACTTCACCACTCACTCCTTGTTTGTCCCGGAACAAATCACCTGATCTCTCTGAGTTTCTGAATGATAGCTGCACGAGTTACCTCACAGCATTCTTCAATTCAACAGTCATTTAGTAAATGCTTACTAGTGCAAGGTACAATGAACATAACAGGCACTAAATAAACAATTGCTAGAGTATAGCAATATGACAGAAACTAGAAGCTTCTTGCCTTCGTGGAGCTTCTATAATACTAGTTGTTTGGAGGTCAAATTAAATAATGTCTCTAAAGTACTATATACATGTGTATAATGATATTAATAATTATTATATGTCAGTTTACAGAATCATAGAAGCCAGATCTAGAAGGAGCCTTAGAGATTATTTATGTTTACCCTCTCATTTTATGAGACATGGTTAGTAAAGTTACACTATACCACCTTGCAATAATTTCAATTGAATGTACTATTCTAACATTGTAAAAGTAGAGATAACTGACAATTGACTGCATAAACTGCTCATCTTTGCACATACAGTTTGGTTTTCATCTTCCATGACATATCTCCTGGCTCCTCATGCCATTATTGTAACACCAATAGCATTTTATAATGAATATCCACCACACCATCTAGGATTTGATTATGGATTTTGTTACATTGGCTCAGTATTTCTTTATCCATCTTAATCTTTTCTCCCCCATATCAAATTCCTTGAAGGCAGTGATCATGTCTTTTGTGTCTTCTGCATCCCCTTCTGTGCAGAAAAGTCCTGATTATGGAAGATGAGAATCAGCAATTGCTCATGAGCTGATTTGATTAGCATTCTTTAATAACAACTGGCATATATGGCACAGTGGATAGAATGCTAGTCCTGGAGTCACAAAGACCTGAGTTCAAATCTGACCTCAGACAATTATCAGCTCTGTCACCCTGGGCAAGTCACTTCATCCTGTATGTCTCAGTTTCTTCATCTATAAAATAAACTGGAGAAGGAAATAGCAAACCACTCCACTATCTTTGCCAAGAAAACCCCAAATGGGGTCACCAAGAGTTGGACAGGACAGAAACAAGTGAAAAACAACAACAAAATAGTGCATTTGATTCTCACAACAACCCCGTAAGTCAGATATGATTAGACCCAATTTTAATATGAGAAAGTTGAGATTCACTCAATAATAAATGTCACAGGTATTTTCCTGACATCACATCCAGGTCTCATTAAAATATACTATACTGGGATTGTCCTATATGTTATTCTAAAAAAGTTGGCTCAATAAATCAAAAAATGATTGCTTTTTTTCTAAAGCATACACTATTATTTTCACTTTGCATATACTAGACCGTAAAAGTGGACTAGCTTAAAAATATCCACCAATATCGTATAGTCACTCAGTCAAGAAATGTCTAATTAATTGCATATTATATGTCAGAGATTATGATAAGTGCTAGGGATACAAAGAAGGGTAAAAACACTGGATCTGAGGACAAAGACCTGTTTCAATCCTGCCTCTATTACTTGGGCATGACCTTGGACAAGTAATTTAACCTCTCTGGGACTCAGTTTCTTAATCTGTAAAATGAATAGTAGACTTGATAGTCTCTAATGTCTTTTCTAGATATACATCTATCATCCCACTTCTGGTTTTTTTTTCTTTTTTAAATCACACAAAAGGCATATTTTTACCTGCAGAGAATTCAAGATTAAGGAGAATTTTGTGATTTATGCTAAGTTGCATCCGGAGGTAGTGGCCTCAAGTGTCCTCATCTGTAAAATGAAGTTTACCTCTATGGCACCTAAAGCCACTTCAAGTTCTAAATATGTGATACAGTGAGCCCTCTTTGTGGCTGTTGGGATATCAGTCCTATATTTGAGAGCAGAAAGCATAATTAACCAATGGAATATGATATTCTAACTAGAACTGGAGCTTGTAAATTTGCATGGTTGATGTATAACATCATAAAATATTTCCATCTGCCAATTTATTATTTTGCTATTTCTGTTATTTAATTTCCTTCTTTATGTTAAGATTATTTAGAACACTTCAAGCTCAAAATTATCTCCAAATCATACTTCAGCACCTAATGTTATAAAATGACATTCCACAATAGGTCAGGGAGAAAAAAAAAATTTAACCAAAAACAGACATGTAAAAATCACATTGTATATGTTTTCCTTCATCTTGTGGTCTTTGGGACTTGCCCACAAAAAAATAAAGGGATTCGGAGTAATTCCGTTTGTGGTCATGACAACATTCAAAATCAGAGTGGAAGGAGTGGTTTACTAACCATGAAACTATAATTGAATTTAGAAGAAGACCCTTTCTCCCCTATTAAATACACTGCTTTGATTTTGCTCTTACCACATGGTTTATTCATCAAGTTTTAAACTTGATAACCTACCAGAGGTCAGATATTGAAAATTCAAAGTTTAAGAAATCCTTCTCACCTACAACTGAGATAAATGAATAAGTCACAAAAATTTTGATATTTTAATAACCTTTGCTATAACTATCCATAATTGATTCTGTACTCCTTTGTTTTTTACTTTACTGAGAGATCACTCTAAGGCAAAGAGTGAAGTTATATTATCGTTCCATGTCTCAGAACTATCTAGATTAGCAGACCTTTACATCTGGCAAAAGAAGTTGTATGCACATGTGTTATTTTTTTAATGAAATGCTTTATTAGAAACCCAACATTGAACATAAATGTAAATGATGTGTAATTTTATTAGACTTAATACCAATTAAAAGATAATCCTTGACTTAAAAAAGAGTAGGGTAACAGCTGTATATTTCTTTCCTGTGCTTGGAAAATGATTGGTTTTCAAATGGCTTCTCTATAATAACTTGTTAATAATTTTTACTATGAATTTTCATCACTTACTAAAGAACTAATAAGCATACACAGAAGGGAGTAATTCTGATTGTCCTCAGAACTAGTAAAGTGCTCCATATTCAAAGAGGTGTATTAATCATGAGAAAATTCACTTCTTTTGATACAAATTTTATATTTTGGCTTCAATCATTGTTTCCTTGATTATCAAATGAACAGGGTAGAGAATTAATTTGTATTGTTTATCCTATCCCAAGGCATCTCTACTTAAGACTAAAACTATAGTAAAAAATAAGGTCACTAACAAGCATTCATTCACTCTTTTGCAGACTTCAAGTATAAAGAACATTGGTGAGAAGAATATATGATTTAATTCTATGTATCCCAGCCCAAACTTTCTCAGACTACACCTGCCTGTCCTTGAATAAGTGCCTTAATTCATGCTTAGAAAAGGATTTAGAATATTTCACAATCCCCTTAATCAGACATAATAGTAAATGCTGATTTATTTAGGTTATATCACTACAATAAACATATATAGATTCATCTGTGAATATCTATATGTATATCAGGGGTACTTAAGCTTTTTTATGTGCCATGAACCCATTTGGCAGTACAGTGAAACTTCTGGACCCAGAAAATAAACAAATAACTAACTAATACACATACTAGGAAAAGCCAGAGGTAAATAAAAATTAGGTCAGAGGTTGTGTGAAAATAAAGATGTGATTTTTTTCTCCCCCCACCCCCCAATTTATACACAGATCCCTATAGATGGTCCATATAGATAATGCGAGATTTTACAGATACACAGACACACATATACATACACGCATTTTTTTTCTGTGCTTTGCATAGTAGGTACTTAATATAGTCATCATGATTAAACACACATATATTTTGTTTATATATATATGTAATATATGTATATGTTTATTTGTGATAATTATGTGTGAAATGCCCACTATGTACAAAGCACTGAACTAGGTCCTGAGGATAGAAAGATCAAAGTGGAGAATAGTCACTTTCCTCATACAGCCTGCCTTCGATAGGCATGCAATGGCCAGGGGCTGGGGTGAGGGAGGAGAGGTTTTCTGAGGAGAGGAAAGAATACTGTGAACATAAATAAGTAAATACATTTGAGGGAAGAGAGAAAATGGGTAGGTGGGAGGGTGAGAATTATTAAACGCTGAGCATAAAAACTGGCCATCAAGGTGGTTCATGAGGGAAATGAAGGACTCTTAGAGGCAGAAAGAAGGAAGAAACACATCACAAGAGGAAACAGTCTGTGCAAATACATGGAGATGGGAGAGGGAATGTAAAGTTTGGGAAAGAGAAAGTAGGACAGTTTGGCTAAAATGTTGGGAGGGTAAAAGGAAATAATGATGATAATAAAATAGTTAATAGCTAACATTTCTATAGTGCTTACCATGTTGCAGGCACTGTGTTAAGCATTTTACAGTTACTATTTCACTTAATTCTCACAAACAAACCAGGAGGTAGGTACTGCTATTATCTCCATTTTAAAGATGAGGAAACTGAGGCAAACAGTTTAAATGACTTGCCCAAGGTTACAGAGGTAGTTAAATGTCTGAGGCCACATTTGAATTCAGGTCTTTCTAACTCCTGGTCCACCAACAATCTATCCACTGTGCCACCTAACTGCTCCAATAATGTGAAATAAATCTGGAAATGTTGGTTTGAACCAATTTGTGAAGGGCTTTAAATGACTGAGGATTTTGTATTTATTTCTAAAGACCATCAGATACATAACTTGATACAGAATAGAATATGTGAAATTCTGATTTATTCTTCTCTTTGTATTGCTCAGTTCAGACTGATTTCCTTAGAATTAGGCATATGTTCCAATTTACAGGTAATTTCTTATCCCATATGAACAAGAATCAATTAAATTTTTATCAATACCTTGAATCCCTGGCTGCCCATTAAGCCATCCTTTCCATCTCTTCCAGGCTCTCCCTGCAAAAAAAGTAAACATATTATGTACCTGCATATATTGATAAAAAGTTTGTGAAATACAGAAAATTTGTGCCAAACTTACAGAACGTCCAGGAAGGCCAGGAAAACCAGTATTTCCTTTTTCACCTTTTGCACCCTAATTGTAAAAAAGACACATTAAAATTTAATTACAGTTATATTTTTGGAAAATTCAGAATTTAACTATAGCAAGTTAGCTAATAATCAATTGGAAAATTCATAGAAATCCTGCTTGTTTTTGCCTTCTATAATAACTGTATGATGTAAGTTTCTTGAAGGCAAGAGATTTTCTGGTTTTGTCTTTGCATACCCAGCATCCCAAACAGTCTCTGGGTACTGAACAGTATCAGGAACACATCTGACATCAAAAGTAAGACAGGAAAACTTATTATGCACAAGTTAAATCCTGCTATTTGTGAGAACGTTAAAAACATTTCTCAGAATAATTAAAGGGCGATATGTATTTTAAAGTAAGGGGAAGCAGGAAAGGTATTACGGATAGATCCTCTTCTCTGTTACGAGCAGGAAGTGTTAAGACACATACATTTAGCCTGCAGGATTAGGAGTGAAACCTCGATTCTTTGAGAAACAAATAATATAAGGAATGATATTGAATAAAAAGAATGATCAATCATATCTTGTATTTTTAAACTCACATCTGAAGATGAGAAAGAATAGAATCCCAGGAAGGCATATAGAGAGAATTAACTGTTTTGCATAAGGTCACTTGGTTATTTTGTGTGACAGCTTAGACCAGAAATTAAATTTTCTTACTTTTCCTTAATCCATGATTCTTTTCACTAGACTGTGGTGAAGGGAAAGTGAAATGTGCATACTTTTGTTTATGATTTATACTTTCCTTTTTCCCATAAAATCCAGGTGATCCTTGTTCTCCTTTGGGTCCCATTTCACCCTGAAGGGAAAAAAAGAGTTTTTGTTTTTTTGTTCTTTAAATCTTAACTATAATATAAATAATTGCCATAACAATAATAGCTTCAAATTTTAATTTATTTTATATTTAAATTATGATATCTGGCTTCCATCTCATCCAAATTTCAGTTTAAACTAAAGGTTAAATATCTGGTTAAAATAAGGCACTACCTTTCTATACTATGACATGATATAAAAAAATATAGAATGGTTCTTAAGAAAGACCAAAATATAACAATCCCCTAGAGAATAGTAATGATACAAAAAACAATTGTTAATAGCTAATTGCCATGAATTATGCACACTTCTAATCATTGAGGATCTGTTGGTTGGCCTGCTTTTCCCAGTAGTATAGGTTGGCTACCCTAGTTACTTGGCCCTATAGTCTCTCATTCATATCCAGTACACTTATGCAGTTGGCCTGTCCACTACTCAGCCAGTTGAGGTTGTTTCTTTCACTTTAATCAAACTGGCTTCCCCTAACCACTACTAAAGGGAGAGTGCATTGATATAGCTTCCTTAAAAGTAGCTATCCACATAACTATCTTCCATTATTAGTAAGACTAACTTAGAACTGATCATATAGAACTTGGAGGAAAAATAGGGAGATGAAGACAAAGTAATAAAAAGTATTGATGAGAGATACTGGAGGGTTTATATATTGACAGAAATAAATGACAAGGAGACAATTGACTAATATTTTGGAATGGAACTACTAAAAATTAGCATAATGGCTCTGAATTTCAGAATTTTTAAAGAAACCTGACTTAGAGAAGTGGAATTGATGTTCCATTCACAAGCACATGGTCCATACATTTCAGAGTCAAGGTTGAGAGCAATTTACATGAAACTCATTCATTAACTTTCAAAAGCTAAAGAACTTTAAATTACAGGTAGAACTTCTACAGGTAACTTTCCTATAGTTTATATGAGAAGGTTTTGCAGGTTTCAAAAAAGCAATGACATTCAACTCGATTACTTTTTTCTATTTCTGGCCTGTAGAAAGTAACATTTACACCAGTGCAGTTAATATTTTATAATTAACTTGTAATTTAAATGGTATTTCAAAAATTAGTAGGAACATGTTTTGGAACTTCAAAAACATTTCTTTAACCTTTGATCCTGGCATCCCATGCTGACCAGGAAAACCAGGAAGTCCACGATCACCCTGAAAAATAAAACTCAAATTAATTAAAGGTGTTCTCTCCCCTCTGGCTTTGACCAGTCCAATATATTCATTATTTTTATTTCCCACCCTCCCTGGCCCCTCTCTATCACCTCAATAAAATCTTTTCTTACAAAAAAGCTCTGATATCCGATATTCATACCTTACAGTGTCAAAGTTACTTCTCCTAAGGATAGCAGTCATTTAAGCCTTATTTCAGATTGTGAAAAGACATCCTCTTCAAAGACATTTGAGAACTAATAAACAGATTGGGAAAATATTTATATGCTTCCTGGTGCAAAGGACAGTCATGTTACTTTTCTGACTACTTGTGGCTAATAGAGTATGTGTGTAATGTGTTTTGTCTTTTGCTTTGAAGAATAATCACTGTGTGCTTAAAGTAAAGCTGGGGATGAAAGGAAAAGCTGGGACACAGTGGGAAAGGGGAGGAATGGGAAGGAAGAGGACAGAGAAACAAGAAAGGGGAGGGGAGAACGTAACAGTTAAGGTAAGAAATAAGAAGATGCCTATGGCACTGATGGGGTACTCAGGGCCCAGCTCTAAGATCATGTCTCTGGAAGTCTCCCAATTTCTCAGTAGGCCCTTCTCCTGCGAGAATTTTTTTTTCTTGCTGCAGAACATATTTTCTTATCAGAACAAACAGACAGGTGCCTGGCCCAAGGATTTTTGTCCCTGGCTGGCCCAAGGACTCTTCCTCCTGCCAGATTTCCAAGAATCATGCCTCTGAAAACTCCTTCAGTGTCTGTTATACTCCCTACACTTTCCCAAACATAGCTCCCAAAGACCCCTGGACTCTTAGATTACCTAATTAGCATCCCTGACATTCCTTTCCCATGTCCCTTTTCCATATAAGCCCCAACACCATCCTCACTCTCTCACAGATTCCATAAGGATCCTTGCCTTCTTTTGCTAAAGCATTACAATAACTTTTTGCCACTTGACTAAGAGAAGACTTAAATGTATGAATTCATTCCAGGCAACTCTGGTTAGCATTCTTGGGGGCCCAAAACCTTGTCAGCACCTTGAAGACAATTGCAGGTAAGGCAAGACTCCAAGGACTAACTACATAGCCCCGTGAAAAATGTAGTTTGTAATCTTGATGGAAATATCCCACAATGTGTGGACTACACTGTGTGAAATGTTGCAAGCTTCAGAAGCTTTAAAAAGAGGAAAGGTTTGGCAGCATGTGGAAGCAGCAGCAGCTGCTATGTTGAAGGAAGGGATGGATGGAGAAGGGATCAGAGGCATAGGCCATAATGGCATAATGATACAGGTACTGATAAGGTCGTAACAGAGTCTTTGTCCACAAGAACCAGACTTGATGACAGTGATCAAACTGATGGAGCACTCTTTTCCCCTACCACCTCCCTCCTCTGTTCTTTCAGAAAGCAATTTAAACTCAATGCTTCAGGATTCCCCTTTAGTCTGCCTTCTCCAGTTTCATTAATATTGTAAGGTTGTTTCTTCTAGATAAAAGATGAGGCCAAAATAATTGATTCCAATTGTTTTCTAACAGTAAATTAGGTAACAGTAATGTGCTTATTAAGAGCTAGCTTGTATAAGCTCTGAAGGTTCAACTGCAGGGCTTAAATACGTACAGCTCTCCCATTACAGCTTGGGGGCTAGAACTCACTTTAGGCAAACTGAGCTGATACTGATTTTTCTATTTCTATTACTAACTTCATAACTGCCTCAAAAGACAGAACCTTGACATTTGGAGCTCTTTTTTCTGTCTCTCTGACTAAGCTATATTGTCTTTCTTTTCTATTCTATCATAACCGAGGTTAAAATTCTCTCCAATTCCCTGACAAGGAAGGTCTGGGGAACTGAAGAGAGGAGTAGGTGGTGGTTATTATGGAAGGTCCTTCTTTTAGCCAGACTGAGAGGGAAGAGACAGGAGTGGTTTGTGAGAATTTCAAGTCTTCCCCTTTTGAGAAAGGAAGTGAAGGTGAAGAGGAAGAGTATGAATAATGAATAATGTGACTCAGACTACTGAAGAGAAGCCCACCCTCTCCAACTCCTGCTGCTCACTTTCTCATCCCTATTTACCCCATTTACCTTCTCCTCTGCACCACGTCCCAATCTATATCCACTTTCCCTTTCCTTTACGGTCGCTGGAGTTTATGCTCTATAATTAAGAAACTCCCCCCTAACATTAGAACTACTTCTGGCTCGTATTCTTTCTATCTTCTGGTACTTACTGAGACCTGGCCCCTCCTAGATGACACTATACCCCACACCTTTCCAGTACTCGTTGCACCTTCCTTCCTAACATTCTATTCAACTGATCCTGGTAGAGGAGTCAGTGCCCTTAACCTCCACTGACTTTATCACCAATACCTAGCAACCTCTCTTCCTTTGAGGTTAACTTCATCTAAATTTATCACACAATCCAGGTCCTAATAGTTGTACCGACCCCTAAAACACTTTTTTCCTTTCTCAGTGAATTCATTATCTAGATTACAGTATACCCCTCCACTCCAACTACTACTCTCATGCGAGGGAGCTTCAACATATACGTTATGTTACTTCAAATATCTTTACCTTCCAGTCCCTCAATTTGTTTAACTCCCATGACCTCCTCCTTTACTCCATCACAGCTACACCCAAAGATAGTCAAACACTTGATCAAGCCGTTACCCTCAAGAGCTCATTTTTCTTGATTAAGAATGTGGATACTGGGGCAGGTAGGTGGTGCAGTAGATAGAGCACCGGCCCTGAAGTCAGGAGGACCTGAGTTCAAATCTGGCCTCAGACCAAACACCTGACACTTACTAGCTGTGTGACCCTGGGCAAGTCACTTAACCCCAATTGCCTAAAAAAAAAAAAGAAGTGGATATTCCTTTATCTAATCAATGTCTCCTATGATTCTAGTTCTCCCTATGCCTTTCTCCTCCCAAACCTATTCTTTGTCTTAAGAGTGATCTGGAATCTCTACACCCCTAAATATTTTACCAAGCCCATCACCCTGTTCTCACTACACTTTTCTGCCTTACAAATTTCAACCACTTAGTGAATGAATGAAAAGCAAATGGATGAAAAGGCATGAGCATTAGGATTACAAATACAAAAAGCAAAACAGTTCCTATCATCAAGGAGTTTTCATTCTCATAGGAGAAGATAACGTAAACAGGGGAATAGTAGCTAAAGAAGAGTAGTATGGTCAGGGATATCAAAGGAATGATGAATAGAACCATGAGGCAATTAATTGACATGTACCTCCCATTGAAGTGTTTGATTGCTATTCCCAGAGCTGATGGAAATGGAGAATGATATACCCAGTATCATGACATGAAGATTTCTGAGCAGTAGTAGAGTGGTAAGTCTAACCTGGGCTAATTGTGGTAAACATTCACTAATCAGAAACCAGGGCTCAGGGCAGGAAGATCAGGCTAGAGGTGGAGGCTGAAGTGTAGTAGCAGGGTCATATATCTGATCCAGGCTGATTATGATGAATACTTACTCATCCGATTCAATTCTTCACTCTCCTCTTCTCCCAAATCCCTTCTTCCAATTATGTCAAACCTCTACCTTGGATTGCTCCCACCATCTACTTCCTCTGTTCCTATTTCTGTGCTGCTAAAAGGATCTGGGAAAGGACTGCAACCGAGCTGCATGGATACATTCCAAAATTACTTTATCCAATCTCAATTGGGCCCTCACTACAGCAAGGGAATCTCTTTATTCCTCTCTAATGGATTCTCTATCTCAGTGATTCACAGAGTGTAATCTGGGGACCTGTGGAGTCCTAAGATTCTTTCAGGGTATCTATGAAGTTAAACTGTTTTTGTAATAAGAAGACAGTTTAACTTCTAATATAGTTAATATTGATATATAACCCATATAAATGAAGGCCCTTTGGGGGATCATCAATAATACTTGAGTATAGAGGGGTCCCAAGACCAAAAAGTTTAATATCAATTATTCTATCCCATTTCCTACAACTTTGGCTCTTCAAAACCAATCCTCCCACAGGACCCTCTCTTCTTACCTGAAATGCTTGCCCAATACTTAACTAAAAATAAAAGAAAAAAATAAAGGCTTTCCACTGAGAACTCCCTCTTTTCCTCTACTTCTCACCTAACAATCTCTCCTCATCTCACAACCCCTGAAATTATCTTCCATCATTTCCTCATTTATTTCATTCTCTGATGAAGAGATAGCCCTTCTCACTAAGGCCAACCCATCTACATGTATCCTACATCTCATTCCCCCACATCTTGTCCAGCAGAATGCCCCCATTATCAACCTTTCTCTTCATCTAATCTTCCATCTTTCCCTCTATATTGGTTCCTTCCCTGCTGCCTACAAACATATCCACATCTCCCCCCAGCCTCAAAAACCTCTCAGTAGATCTTAACATTCTTGCTAGTTTTTAATCATATAACTCTCCTCCCTTTCTTAGCTAAATTCCTTGAAAAAGTCATACACCTTTGGTGTCTCCATTTCGTGTCCTCTCCCTTTTCTTGCCCCCTCTTGCAATCTGGCTACTGACGTCTTGACTCAATTGAAACTGGTCTTTCCAAAATTAGCGGTGATTTCTTAATCATCTTCTCAGTTCTCAACACCCCTGAACTCTCTGTTCAGTGCAATACTGCTGAGTAGCCTTTCTCTTTCTAGATTCTCTGGATTTTATGACACTGGCTTTTTTCCTGGTTCTTCTGTCTGTCTAAACCAGTCCTGCACAACACTTGGTCCGAGGACCACTTGCGGCCCACCAAAGGAAAACAAGCCTGCACAACATACTGCCCATGGGGCGCATATTGTTCAGGCCTGGTCTAAACTCTCCTCAGTTCCCTTTACCAATTCATCATCTAATAACCATGGGCATACCCCAAAGCTCAGTCTTGGGCTTACTTCTATTTTCTCTTGACACACTGTCTGATTGTATACAGCAACTCCCTTGGGTTCAATTATAATCTTTAAGTAGATCAATACGTCCAGGCTTATCCTCTCTAATGAGCTCAAATTCTGTGACATCAACTATCCACCAAACATTTCAAACTCTATAACCTGCAGACAACTCAAATTCAATATGCCCAAAACAGAACTTCTCTTCCCCTGAAAATAAAACTCTTTCAAATATACTCATTTTTGTTAGAGCACCAGCATACTTCTAGGATGCACAGGTTCATAACCTTAGTATCATCCTTGACTCCTCACATATCCAATCAGTTGCCAAACTTTGTCATTTTTATTTTTGAATTTGTCCCTTCCTCTCCAGTCATATTGTCATCATCCTAGTCATCACTTCTCTCCTACACTATTGCAATAGCCTCCTATTTGGTTTCCCTAGCTTAAGTTTCTCCTCATTTCAATATGTTGTCCACACTGGTGCCAAAGTGATTTTCCTAAAGTGCGCTTCAAAGATGCATGCTGAAGGCATGAATTTTTAACTACACAGATGATCATCCATAGTGTATGACATTTAGTTCAAAAGAATTTCATTACCTGATAGCTGGGGCATAAGTCAAAATTCATTTTTGTAATATAGCTACATTTCTACAAAGTCACATGCTGGTATTAAAAATGTTAAATTGAAAAAAAATATCTTTGAAGGAGATATACAAACTACCACAAGAAAGCACACACCTCCCACATTTGAACTACAAGTATTTGTTGTTACTTACATGCTCCAACTTTGAACTATCCTCTAAGATGCAGATTCATTTCTCTAACTGCTTATAATACATCTCCACCTCAGAGTTCCATGGGTGCTTCAAATTCAGTCTATCCAAAACCAGCCTTAATATTTTTCCCCTATAAACTTGCATCATCTTCTTTTGATTTCACTAAATCTATCAGTGGTAGCACATTCACAGTTTTGCACATCTTAAACCTTGTTGCAATGTCTTGGCTTTTTCCATTAAAATATCCTTACATATCTAAACCAGTTCATTTTCATCATCAAAAGCCTCACTCTTAAAATATTATCAGAATAGAATACATTGGGCACTGAAGGGATGTTCCTCCTGCCAACAGGGGGATACTATAGCCTAAATCTAACTCTATAAATATAAGTATAACTTTCAATCAAGATGTTTCTTGGAAATTGCAGAAGTTGAATTCTTTAAATGATGCCATAAGATAAATTTACTAGGGATGAGAACTATTTTAAGAAAGCCAAAAGCAAATTTGTTTGAGGTAAAGAATCTTTAAAAAAAATAAATTATAATCCTCAAATGTATCTGTTCTTAAATTGAGATCTATGTATGTGGTAGATTATTTTTTAATAAAGGACAGCCATTCTTAGGAAAGAGGTATAAAAATGCTTACAAAGCAAAATAATAAGATATATAGATATATGTAGAGATAGAGATGTTAAACCTGAAGCCCAGACTATTTATGAGACATTGAAAAGAATTAAAAGTCACAAATTGATACAAATATAAGTTATTTACCTTATTACCACCTCTTCCTGGTTCTCCTTTGTAACCTGGTAATCCACGGGCTCCCTACATTAATTATAAAATTAAAACTGGTTATTTACTTTTTTTGTTTTTTTTTAAAAATGAGATTTTCTTAAATACCTAAAGCCTGATCACATACTTGAATCCCTGGTGATCCTGGAATACCTGGACTTCCTGAAATTCCTTGATATCCCTATTTTTTAAAAAAAGAAAAAGAATTGTTAATTCATTATATTCCTATATACATTCTTCCACCTAAGGATTTCTTGGGATTTCCTGCCTGTTTCATATATTTCCTTATCTAGCAGTGCACACCCCTCCTCGACTCACTTATTTAAATTTTTTACTTACTGGCTGCTTAGGAGGCTGGGGAATTAAGGAATCAAATGCCTTTTTCCCTCAGAGATTTCTTAGAATCTATTTTTTTCTTTTTAAGATTTAAAATTCAAAGTTTTAATGTTTTACAACATTTTGGCTAAAACAGGTACCTAGAAATGTTGAAATTTAAAGTGCAGGATTTGTGTTAACCATAATCATTAGAAAGAACACTAAATACCCTTTGAAATTAGCTAGCCTTACAGATAAAAGCATCTAAAAATAACTATCATAGGAACACTTTAAAAGAAAAAATCACCCACTTAAAGATTTAGAAAATTGAATCAGTGAAATATGCTTGATATAATTTTATTGATGAATATAAAATTTCATGCCCAGAGTAAAATAATTATTATTATTCTTCAGACTGAGCCTATAAAGTAATTTGGATTGCTCATAATGAGATGCAATCTATTAGATTGCTAATATTGCATAACTCTATAGATTTATATAGAGCCAACTGAAAGCTTCCTACCGATACATGGAATTCCAGCATCTATAGACCTATATACCAGGCTCTGTCCCTAATCAGATTTAATTCCTCCAGGTTCAATCTGGCTGAGCAAAAGTTTCCATTTCCAACATTCTACCAAAACTCTTCTCATTGAGGTCCAGTTTTTCATTGCCAATCCAACAGCCTCTTCTCTGTTTAGTGTAATAAAGTGGAAAACATACTGGCTCTGGAATCAAGGTCCTGTGTTCATATCACACCTTTGATGTTTACTAACTTTCAGACCTTTGATAGGTCACAAATCTTCCTTTGACTCAGTTTCCTCATCTGTAAAATGAGTGAGTTGGACCAAACTATCTCTGAGGTCCCTCTTGGCTCTAGCCCTATGATCCTAGGTATGATACAATTTCTCATGCTTATTACCTCCGTAACCTTGGGGGAATCATTTAATCTCCTTAGGCCTCAGTTTCCTCATTTGTAGAATAAGGGAGTTGAACCAAATGACCTTTAAGGTCCCTCTCAGCTCCATGCCTGTGATCCTAGGTATGACACCACTTCTGGTGTTTACAACCTGTGTAACCTCAGGGAAATCACTAAATCTCCTTGGGCCTCAGTTTCCTCATCTGTAAAATGAGTGAGTTGGACCAATGATCTCTGAGGTCCCTCCCTTTCTCTAGGCCTATGATCCTATGATGCCATTTCTGATGCTCATTACCTGAGTAACCTTGGGCAAATCACTTAATCTCCTTTGGTTTCAGTTTCCTCAGTTGTAAAATGAAAGGATTGGATCAGACAGCCCCTGAAGCCCCTTGGAGATATAAATCGATGATCCTATTTACTGTAAACTTTAACTGGCTCTGATAGCGCTGACCTCATTCCCTTTCAATATATTTTCTAGTTTTAGTTTCAGGAACATCCTAATTATCTAGTTCTTTCATTATACCTCTCAGCATTCTCTCAAGGTTTCTTTATTGACCCTTCTCACTACCCAGAAAGCACGATTGTTATGCGAGGGTGAGCCTCAGGCACTGCCTATCCCTCCTCTCCCCCTCCTTTACTACCTACCAAGGCATTTCATCAATTAGCATACTTCCAGTTTTTACCTTCACGTTGACTATTCCAAAATGCACAGCACCAAAATGCAGCTCATAACTAACATTGTCTCATCCATATCCACACAAATTCACAGAATAATAGCATCAACACAGGATCATAAGGCCCTCTGATTCCAAAGCCACAAGTAATTCCTTTTTCAATGATTTTGCAGCTCCATCTCTGCTTCCCAGAGCCCAAAACCTAGGCTAATTTCTAAAAATCTCACAGACTTACTCTGTGAGACTCAGACTGCCAAACCTCTTTGCCTGCAGACTCTCCTCCACATAATCCATCTTTTATACAGAGGCAGCTAGGTGGTGCAGTGGGTAAACTGCACCACCTAACTGCTTCTGGAGTCAGGAAGATCTGAGTTCAAATCCTGCCTCAGATACTTATTAGTTGTGTCACTCTGGGTAAGTCACTTAACCCTTGCCTGTCTCAGTTTCTTCATCTATAAAATGAGGATAATAATAAAACCTACTTTCCAGGTTTGATATGAGGATAAAATGAGATATCTGTAAAGCACTTTGAAAATCTATATTATTACAATAAAGCAATAAGAACTATCTTTAAAGAAGTAGTTCTAATTATATTATTTTGAAAAGCCTCAAAATGATGCCCACTTGATAATTGCACCCCCAAAAAATCTTCTAATAGTGAATTTTAAGGCCTTCTACTTATTGACAAGGGCAACTAGGTGGCACTGTAGATAAAGTGCCAGGCCTGGAGTCAGGGAGACTCATCTTCCTGAGTTCATATCTGGCCCTAGACACTAACTGTGTGACCCTGGGCGAGTCACTTAACCCTGTTTGCCTCAGTTTCTTTATCTGTAAAATGAACTAGAGAAGAAAATGGTAAGCCACTCCAGTATCTCTGTCAAGAAAACCCCAAAGGGGGTCATAAAGAGTCAGACACAATTGAAATAACTGAACAACAACTTGTTGACCCCCTTATTTCCATATATGATTAGTTTAAAGGATCGCTGAATTTCATTGGTGGAAGAGATTTTAGAAGCTACTTAGTTCAAGTCCATTTTTTGCTATTTCTAATTTTTAAGAAGCTTTTCTAAATACTGAGCTTCCTTTCTGCAACTTTCACCAGTTACTCCCAGTTCTGCCCTCTGGAACCAATGAAAACAGGTCCTTCTGGTTTTATAATATGTAAACCTCAGGTGAATTCCAGACATCTGCAGTAAGACCAACAGAACACCAAATGGTGCCCTTGCACATATTCTCAGGATGTGAATAAGACCGAAATGACTGGACACTGTTGCAATTATTTTAAAAATCCATACAAAATAATCCATCTTTTTTTATCTACAGTATCACAGTCAACAATATATATTTTTTAAGCTATCCAGAGTTAAACTAAGAAAAACATCACACTACTGGCAGCACAATTGAATACAAAATCTTTTTTTTCAGTCTTGTCCAACTTTTTGTGACACCATTTGGGGTTTTCTTGGCAAAGAAAATGGAGTGGTTTACCATTTCCTTCTCCAGCTCATTTTACAGATGAAGAAACTGAGGCTAACAGGGTTAAGTGACTTGCCCAGGGTCACACAGCTAGTAAATGTCTGAGGACAAATTTGAACTTAAGAAAGATGAGTCTTTCTGACTCTAGGCTCAGGGCTCTATCCACTGCACTACCTAGCTGCCCTAAAGATATTCAAATGTACTGAAGTAATATTCTAGGGAAATGTTTATTAGGCCTGGCTATGCCACTAACTGGCTTTCTATTGATCACGTAACTCACTCAATCCCTCTGGTTCTCAGCCTCCTCATCTATAAAACTTGGAGGGTGCATTAGATCATAGGATCATAAATTTAGAGCTAGAAGGGAGCTTAAAGGCCTTCAATTCCAATCCCATCATTTTACACCTGAGGAAACTGAGCCTAAGAAAGGTTAAATGATTTGCCTAGAGTCACACAGCTGGCAAATACCGGAGGCAGAATTCTGCCTCGGATCTTTCTCACTACATGCTCAGCAGTCTAAATTCCTTTCTAACACTAACATTCTATATAGTTTGTTTAACATAAAGTATAAAAACCATTTATTAAGCATTTATTATGTGCCAAGAACTGTCCTAAAGGCTGGGGATGCAGAGAGAAAATCAAGATAGTCCCTGCTTGCAAGAGACTCACACTCTAAAGGGGGGGGAGAAGAACAATTAATATAAAAGGGAAACCAGCTCTCAAATGAGGAAAGATGTTCTACGTTATTCTAAGTAGAAATTACATATTTTTCCCAATATGTGGCAAATACAGAAAAGTATAGATGATTTTGGAAAGCCCAATTAAATACTTCATAACAAGAGTTACTGTGGTTGCGGTCTAGTGGCTAGCACCCTACTTGTAAATTAAGTCTTGTCCAGTTAAAAGGCCATAGTTAGATTCTCCTGTAAAGTTTGTTGGAAACAGTATCCCATCTGCATCCTTCAAATTTTTTTTTTGGTTGTTGTTCTTCCTTCATTCTGGAAGAGGACCAAGGACATTATGAGGGTGATGTCTTGATTTGTGTGTGAATTGGATTTCAGTGAGGCAGAGCTACCCAAAGTCATCAGCCCCACTCTGTCCTCCAGAATCATGGAAGGCCAGTGGCAAGACATAAGTTAAGATGACTGGTGATGGCCCAGGATACAGTAGATGGCTTTGGCCTTTCTAAATTAAGGTCTTTAAAAGGCCTCAGTCTGTCTGGGGCAGCACCCTTTCAATGACTAAGGGTTAGGTAAAAATTAAGACAAAAGATGGCTTAATTTATCATCACAAAAATATCAATCTGGAAGGAAAAACCCTCAAAGTTTCTGGCCAGAACAGAAAACAATTGCTGCTTACATCAAGGAAAGTAATATATTTAAGCTAAGGAGGCACCAAGGCAGCAACTGTAGTCAGTATCAGCTGACTGAAATTTTCTGGGTCATACAGCAAGAGGATGTTATCCCCCAGGAGTTCAAGTTATCCCTCAGGACTCCTCCACTGTCCAGCTCTATAAAAATAAAGGATATAGATTGTCCTATGACAATCACAAGGGCAGTGGGGTCTCTCTCTTGCCAGAGTCCTCCTTAATAGGTTGATTCTTCACCTGGAAGGTGTTCATCTACCTGAGAGCCAGTGTGGCTTCAGAAAGGGTTTAGGAACAATTGATATGGTGTTTGCTACCTGACAATGCCAGGAGAAATGCCAAGGGCAGAACAGAGTACACAACTGTACACAACGTTTGTTCATCAGTATTGTACATCAATTTCATGACAGCATGCTTGCCCAGGTTTTGGATAATGGACAATGTTCTTGCACTTTCCCAGTCACCAATAGAGTGAAACAAGGCTATGTGTTCGCTACCAGCTTTTTAGCCTGTTGTTTTCAGTCATAACTGCATCAAAGTCATCTACTGTATTGACAATAAATTCTTTAACTTGAAAAAGATACAAACGAAGACCAAAGTGGAGGGAGTGTTGGAGCATGATTTTTTTTTATTTGCAAATGATTGTGCACTCAATGCAGCCTCTGAAGCTGAGATGCAACAAAGTAGGGATTGATTCTCTGCTGCTTATGCTAATTTTGGCCTAACAATTAACACCAAGAAAACACAGGTGCACCATCAGCCAGCACCACACCATCCATACATGGAACCATCAGTTACAGAAAATAGAGGTTTTAAATGCTGCAGATAAATTCACTTTCCTTAGCAGAATGCTTTCCAGGGATGTGCACATTGATAATGAGGTTGACGCATGCATTGCCAGAGCTAGCTCAGTATTTGGGAGGCTCCAAAGGAAAGTGTGGGAGAGAAGAGACGTCAGTAGACTGACTTTCAGACTGAAGGTCTACGGAGCTGTTGTGCTGATCTCATTGTTGTATGCCTATGAAACCTGAACAATATACCAGCACCATGCCAGGAAACTGAATCACTTCCATTTGAGTTGTCTTAGGAAGATTCTGATGATCACCTGGCAGGATAAGATAGCAGGCACTAAGGTCCTTTCTTGAACTACACTTCCAAAGCATTCCAATTCCACTGCAGAGAGTGCAACCCCTATGGGCTGGCCATGTTTTTCAGATGCAAATATATGCTTGCCTAAAAGACTATTTTATAGAGAACTCATACAGAGCAAGAGCTCTCAAGGTGGTCAGAAAAAGTAATATAATGACACTCTCAAGGTTCCTCTTAAGAACTTTAGAACTGATTGTGTGACGTGGGAGACACTGGCACAGGACTACCCAGCATTGTGTGCCCTCATCAGAGAAGGTGCTGTGCTCTATAAGCAAAGCAGAACTGAAGTAGCTCAAAAGAAACACAAGCTGTACAAATTTTTGGCCTCTGAAGTCCGTTTCTGTTCTAGAGTACATTAAAACTGGGTTACAAAACAGAGAGAATTTCGAAGATGTCCTGGTACCCATCCTACCAGAGAGTCTGGTGTGTCTGTACTTTCTCTGCATTAGCCAGCTGTGTAACCATGAAGAAACCATTTAACCCACTCTGGAGAGAGAAGTGATCTCTAAGGCTACATCTACCTCTAAAGTACAATTATTTCAAGGTCATTGACAAAGGTCAGATTTCTAGAACTACCTTTTTTTTTCCTCTAACTAACCCAGAAGTTTTATTTCTCATATTTAAATGAATCTTTTAAAGAACATCCAGTGATATATGGAATCTTTCCTCTAGTCTATAATCTCCACAAGGACAGAGACCACATCTCATTTAAACTTTCTATTTTACTCAGTGCCTCTCACAATATTCAATACAGTGAGCATTCAATGTTTGCTGAATTGAATGGAAGCTAATCTGATCTATTTATTATATTGGGGCATGGTTAAGGAAAAGTAAATATGAACTAGACTATGTCCTACTTCACTTATGACTCATGCCATGAACTATGGCAGTGACTAATCCCATTATCTTTCATCTTCTCCATAAGGAACATTTAATGTTTTCCTAAAAAAAAAAATGTATCAGATCACAGATATAAGGCTTTGACATCAAGGGGAATTTGGAGCATGAGTGTATGAAAGAATTCTGAAGAATGTTACTCTGCAAATTTTCATTTAGCCAGGCCTTTGAAAATGCCACACCTAGGCATTTTCATCATTTAATATTCATCCAACATACCAAAATAGACAGTGTTAAATGATGGGAAAGAGAGAAGCCACTGAAACACATCAAATTGATATCATTTTCCATTTTTTTTTCTTGAAACGACCAGAATGGCTGTATATAATGCAAGCAACAATTGCTGACCTCCAGTTTTTTTATCTCTAAATGTCTATTGGACCTCTCAAATTAGACGTGCCAAAAACATTTTAAATTCAATGTGTCTAAAACTGAATTTATTATTTGCTCTACAAAACTCTACCCTCTTCTTACTCTTACTAGTTAGCACACCATCTTCTCAGTAACACAGTATTGCAATCCAGGTGTCTTCCTTGATTCCTCAGTTTCTCTCCTCCTCCTCTCCGTTCCACAACCCAGATCCAATCTGTTGCCAAGGTGTGTTATTTCTACCTTTATAACATCTCTTGCACATGCCTCCTTCTCTCCTCTGACTTTGCCTCCCCGGGGTAGGCCCTCATCATCTCACACTTAGATTATTGCAATAGCTTACTGCTGCGTCATCCATCATAAGTCCTCCCCACTCCAGTCCATCCTTCCCTCAGCTGTCAATGTGATCTTCCTAAAGTACAGGTCTGATTCCTGTCATGCCCCTGCTCAATAAACTCCAGTGGCTCCCTATCACCTCCAGGATCAAATATAAAATCCTCTGGTATTCAAGGCCTTTCACAACCTGCCACCCCTAAAGTTTCCAGTCTTGTTACATCACCTCCCCACCCCACCCCATACTCTGGGATCCAATGAAGTTGGCTTCCTTGCTATTTCTAGAACTTCTGACTCTTGGCATATTCACTGGTTATCCCTCCATATCTAGAGTGTTCTCCTTCCTTATCTCCTTCTCCTAGCTTCCCTGGTTTCCTTCAAGTCCTAGTTGAAATCCCACTTTTTACAAGAAGCCTTTCCTGATCTTCCTCCATTCTAGTATCTTTCCTGTGTTAATTATTTCCAATTTATCCAGGATACAACTTCTTTGTCCATTGTTTGCTTGTTGTTTCCTCCATTAGGCTGTGAGTTAGTATTGTCTTTTGTCCTTTTTTTATGTATCTTCAGCAGTTAGCACAGCATCTGGCAAATAGTAGGTGCTTAATAAATGTTTATTGACTGACTAACATTTATATAGCACTTTAAAGTCTGCAAAGTACTTTACATATATTACCTCATTTGATCTTCACAACCCTATAAAGCCAGAAGCCTTATTATTCTCGTTTTCAGACTTGGAAATAAGGCCTAGAGAGGTTAAGTGACTTGCCCAGGGTCACATGGCAAGCTAGTAAGTGTCTGAGGTGAAATTTGAACTGAAGTTTTCCCGACACCAAATTGAGAATGCTTGTCATCATAGCACCTAGCTACTATTACTTGCAACTAGGAAAATAACAAAAGCTTATAGTTGGGTGGATTCTTAAAAATTTTGTAGAATAAAAATGACAACAATCATTCATTTTATGAGCTAGAGGAAACATTAACATTGATAGTAATTAAAGTAAAAAGTAAAGTAAAAAAATAATCCAAGCTGGGGGCCCAGGGCAAACAACCAAGAAAAATTGGATACAAAAAAAACTGAAGTTTAATATCAAGGGGGGAAATGGCTAGTAGGGAGATAAGTTCTATGCAAAAACTCAAAGTGAAAATGGCCATAAGACACTAAGCCATGTACTAAAACTAACAAACAAGAAAGTACCTTCATATATCTAAATTTTATTGCTTTGATGTTATAGTCCAACAAAAGGTAATGCCTCCTTTCAGCTACACTATATTTCAATTACATTAGTGTACTGAAGTGTGGCATTGTATGATTTTAACTTTTGTATGAACTTTGATTCATTAGAGCCGCTGATCATGAATTTTTCCACTTTTGTCAATATTAGTGGTTCAAAATCTCCACTCCCTATCCCAATTTCTGAGAAATTTCTGTAAAGTCTTTTCCATGTTCACAGAAAATCCTTTTGTCAATGACTCACTTTCAGGAAAAAACTTCTCACTGCCAAATTGTAGGGTTGAAAAAAATACAGAATCAATTTAATTTTCCTTCAATGATTCATTATGTTACAGTCCTCCAGAGAATATGTATAGCACTGAAATGGAAACCAAAATAAAACCAAATCTTCAAATTTGCAAGAATTACAATCACTTGTGAAAGCCGTTCTAATCACACTATTGATATAGCATACAAATCTTCTTTTGAAATTCCTTGATTACTTAAAATGTGGAGAAAATTCTCATTATCTTAAATATTCTACAATGAAAAGTGCAAATAAATCACAACACCAAAGCATAATTCTTAAACATTTCACCTTTCTTATTTAATGTGTTCTTGAGAAAAAGATAATCAGCTGAACTTTTAAAATGGAAGAATGATGTTGAATTTCCTTTATTGTTTAATGATATCTGCATTGAAGAGCAATCCCAATAGTCACATCAGCTTTGGCAGTAGCCAAATTTACTAAGCAACAAATTAGATAGATATGACTGTACCATGAATTCCAATGCAAGTTCATATTGATAAATCATGTTTCTTAGTTCTATAGAGCAGCATAATACTAGCAACAGAATGAATCTACTTAGATATTCAGTAATTATTTGGACATGACATAATGAAACAAAGTAAAATTTAAAAAAAAAATAGTCCTGTCTTTTATGCCCCCCTTATGCAAGGATGGCAGCAGAGTAGTAAAAACAGAATCAGCTTGTACTTAACAAATCACATAGTTTTTGACTACGTACAAACCTTAACCTGGTTGTTGATACCCATAATTGTGAGTTATCTAAATTAAATCTATAAGCAGACATGCTGCTTAAGGAATTGAATCATGTCAAAGTTGCCATGAAGTGAATCATATCAATCCTGACATTCTTATTATAAACAAATCCAGAAAAAAATAGGGATGTTACAGTTATATGGACAGATAGCTCATATGCTCTAGTTGGAATAGCAAAAAATCAATCAAGAAATAAATAAAATGGCAGAATTGGTTTTATTGTAAGACTAAAGGCAAACAGAAATATCATTTCATGACACATTTGGTCATTTCTTATTATAGTGCACATGATCGATGTTTGCAGAAAGATCACAATGAACATAGCTACAATTTACGTACAAATGTTAGTTGCAATGGATAAAGGGGTTGAGAAATTCAAAGAATAACTCAGTAAGATCCTTCAAAGCAAATCAACATATACTTTTATGTCAGGTGACTTAAATGCAAAGATGGGAATGAGTGATGATGGCAAAGAATTGGAGAACATGAGTCAGGAATAAGGAATGAGAGAGACCAAAGACTTATAAACTACACAGAAATCTATCTCCTCTACATCATTAATATTTTCCTCAAAAAAAATGGTAACTTAGATAAAAGAAATGCTAACTGATAACAAAATATGTGAAAAGATTATGTTTTACAAGTAAGGAAAGAATCATTATTGATATGGCAGTTATTACCT
The DNA here is from genome assembly GCF_900497805.2 of Vombatus ursinus. Classification (NCBI taxonomy): domain Eukaryota; kingdom Metazoa; phylum Chordata; class Mammalia; order Diprotodontia; family Vombatidae; genus Vombatus; species Vombatus ursinus. The sequence goes on from NW_020949613.1 coordinate 4,952,492, forward strand.
TGAATAAGTTGTCTGTATATAGTCAAACCACACATTTGTTGGAGAAAAAAGATCAGTACAAGAGCATAAGAATAAAAATGAGAAAAATAATACAACATACAATTGAAATCACATTCCTGGTGCTTAGCACAGTACCCTGACACATAATAAGCACTTAATAAATACATGTTAACTTGAAAGAAATAACAAAAAAGCTTTTCTGACAGAACATGGAAGGGAACAAATATGTGGGATAAGTTACAATAACATTATAACCAACCTATGAAATTATCTATTGTTTTTCTTTTCACAGCTATACTACATAGTGTAAATCCTCAATTATCTTGAACTATCAATTAAGCATGACTTTTAAATTTTACTTTCAGTTAGTCTCTCTGGTCCTACATCTCCTTATTTGTAAAATGAAGGGATCGAACTCAATGAGTTCTAAGTTCCTTTCCAGCTCTGAATTCAGGGATTCTATAGCTGACAGTTTAAAAAAGAAAGAAAGAAAGAAAAAGAAAAAAAAGTCAGAGTTAAATCCAAAATTATATATTTGCTTGGTTGTTGGTCACGGCTTTGTGCTAAAATGGCGTAACTGTTAATGCATTCAATCACTAAGGCAATGGAAGTATTTGAGTGAGAAAAACAAACAAAAGGAAAGAAACAGCCCTTCAATTTTGGCTATAGGCATTTTCCTTATGGACATTACTATTTCTCCTAAATGGAATTACTTTCTCTTAAAAGCCCAAACTTGGCTTTATCATGCATTAATATGAAAAGAGTTCAAACGGCTTGCAGAGGGGGATTGCACAGAACCAAATCCAAACAAAGCAGAATTCCCTTAAAACATTTGTATCCAAGTTTCCTCAGCCCAGATGGCTTTAATGGTTAGGCTAAAGGCTCCACCCACACCTTCCACTCCCTCAATGTGTTGGCCCTTGACTGTCACTAATGATCCTCAGCTGTTTTGGCTCTTAGCCTCTTCCTGCCTGGCCACCCAACCTCACATCTCTTACAAGGGGAAAGATTTTTTAAATGAACCTTTAAAAATGTGATTTCCAAGCTAAAATTATCCCAATAAACATAAAATTTCCAGATTATCTGGGTTTACCAAGAATAGAGTACCATAGACTACCACCCCATCACTTAGAAAGTTTATATTTACAGATATAGACTGACAACAAACCTATAATTTGAGCATAAATAATCCTGAATCAATTGTAGTAATACTCATGTTTCTGTTATCAAATAACTATAGTACCTCCTACATGTAAAAGGGACAATTCACTAACACTCGAAAATTCATGGGGGATTCCCTCTCACTCTGGGGATGCTGTAGCTGTAATTCTCAAGAGAATGTAATCATTATCCAACACTGTCCATCACAAGAAAAGAAAAGAAAGAGAATTATATCAGGCAACAGCTATCATCATGGGCATCTATAGTGGTTGCATTTTAGTCTAAAAAACACATTTAAGATATGTCCTTTAGAAACTCAGCAAGTTCAAGAGTGACCAGGTTCTTCAGGATTATGAGTTAGAGACCAAAGTATAGATACATGGAATTGCTTTGACTCCTGCCTGATCGTTGGTTTTCTTGATCCTGTGAGGCAATGAACTATAGTGAAAAAGGCGGGGGATATGCAGTCATAGGACCCAGGTTCAAATCCTAGATCTGTCACTTATTGTCTATAGGACTTTGAATCATTCATAGAACCATTCATCATCTCTTGGCCTCATTCTGAGTCTATATTCCATAAGGTATTTTAATGGAGGTAGTGGGGAAAGGGGAAGAAATGTGTGAATCCCTCTGTCCTGTGAGCATCCTGTGAGTTGTAAGCCACACAAATGGAGAAATCTTGTAACCCAAATTAAATAAATTTGCCCAACAGCTTTACCCAGGGAAATCAGAATTCCAAGAAGGGAAGAGGTGATGACTCAGAACCTACCCAATATCCTGAGAATCCTCAGGAGTAGTGTGATATTGAGACCAGAGTAAAACTTCTAAGGTCATTCCATACCAAACTGAGTCTAGGAGGTGCTTTTTTATTGACTGCTCAGTGGGAGCCATTTGATGACGCTATTAAAAGTACCTAATGGCCCATACGTATTATCAAACCCTGGAAATAAGAACAATTTTCTATTGTCTTCATCCTTGTACCTGTATGGTGAAGGAGCCAAAAAAAAATAGATATTACCCCAGATTTTATTTTCCTTGAAGGATAGAACTGAGATCCATGGTGTTGTGGTATTGGACATAGGTTGAACATGAGTTTAAGTCCTAGCTATAAAACTTACTGCCTGTATGAATTTTAGCAAGTCATTTAGTTTAGAGATGGAAAGGACATTAGAGGTCATCCAGTCCAACCTCCTCATTTTAGAGATCAGGATACTTAGACTCAGAACGGTGAAATGACTTTGCCAAAAATTACATAATTTGTAAGCAGCAGAGCCAGGATTCCAACCCAGTTCTTCTGACTGTTGATCTAGAGCTCTTTTCACTGCCTCACACTACCTCTCTTAGCCTCAGTTTCCTCATCTTTAAAATGAAGAAGTTGGACTAGATGACCTCTACATTTTCTTGTTTCAGTAAGCCAGTATACTCTCTCTGTCTCTGTCTCTCTGTCTCTGTCTCTTTCTCTTTCTGTATATGTATGTGTGTGTGTGTGTATATATATATATATATATATATTTCTGTATATGTATATATACATATGTGTGGGTTATATATGTATGTATATGCATAGTTTTCCTACATTGGCAAATAGCTACATGACATCTATCATGTCTCTTTCTAAACTTCAAAAGTTTCCTCATTTAAAAAATAAAGGACTTTGGCTAGATGATCTTTCTGCAAAGTCTCTAGCATAGTATCTTGTTTTACTGGATCAGATTAAAACTGAATAGACCTCTAACTAAATTTCTATGACTCCTTTTTAATTCATATTCTAAGCTGAGAACAACACAAATATATAAGGATTTATTTAATTTTAAAAAGACCTCTTAATGAAGTACATTGTAAAATTTCCTTTGAAAGGGAAACATGCAGGTTTCCCATAATATAGTCAATCAACCAACCAGCACTTACTAAGTGCCTACTATATGAAGCAACTCTGGCTTTGACAATATAAAGAAAACAGTGAAAGTCCGTGCTGTCAAAGAGCTGCCCATTCATTAGGAGAGAAAAAAATATGCATACATAGATACATAGAAGGTAAAAAGTAATTTGGGAAGGACATTTGAAGCTAGAGAAATCAGGAATGTCTTCATGATGAAGGGAAATCTTAAGTTGAATCTTAAAGGAAAATAAGGTCTCTAAGGATCAGAGGTAAGGAAGGAGTGAGTACATTCTAGGAAAGAGAGAGGGGAGATAGAGAAAGGCAGAGAGACAGAGACAGAGACAGACAGACAGACAGAGACAGACAGAAAGACAGAGAACACAAAGACACAAAGATAAAGAAATGGAGCATTATATATCAGGAACAGTAAAAAGGCCAATTTAGTCAGGTATATATATATTTGATATGGAAAATTGCAGGTAGCCTTAGAAGGAAGGCAATAGCATTAAAGAGGACTAGAAGATGGGATATGAACATTACAATGCTAAGAATACAATAGCTTATAATAAATAAGATTGATGATGACAGAAACAAAGTAAAATGAGTATTCACTGTTTAAATGTATTCCTCAGGGACACTTGGCAGATGATACAGCTGCTGTGTTTTTTTTCTTTCTTAATTCACCTTGGAAACAGGAGTAAATAGAAACAAACCATCTCTGCCACTTTTTGAAACTCTACTGACACTGTCAAAATGCTAAAGATGTTAGAAACCACTAATTAACATATAGAACATAAGGTTTTTAATAGAGGTATCAACAGACACAGTCTATTAATTGTGGATAATAACAATAACTTACATTAATATAGCACTTACTATATGCCAGGCATTGTGCTGAGCACTTTACAAGTATCATCTCATTCGATGCTCACAACAATCCTATGAAGTAGACGCCATTATTATCTCCACTTTACAGAGGAGAAAACTGAGGCAAATAGTGGTTAAGTAAATTGACTAAGGTCACAGAGCTAGTATATGTGTGAGGTTAAATTTGAACTCAGGTCTTCCTTCCATCAGGCCACGTTCTATCCGCTGAGTCACTCATCTTACCTATACTTCCTAAATATTACTGCAAGGTTCATATGCAGATATAAGTTCATTTCCAGATGTCCACTTGCTCTTGACAGTATGGTATTTAAAAAGGTTCAAGAGATATAATTTCTGGGCAATTTAATCATTTTGTTAATAATGCCAGCATTTTAATAAAAGGATGGTTATTTGGCCATCTCTCTCAGACCAAAAACCATAATGGCAGTGGGCTCAGGGTTTATATGCGCTTTTGGAAGAGGAGTATTTAAAAGGATGACAACCATCTCTGACTGGTTAACAATCAATGAGAAGTGAACTTTACAAAGAGAAATGGGCTTACTCAAATAAGGGGCTGAGGATGACATCATGTCACCCATGGACTTAGAGACTATCTCTATACTCAGACCACCTCTAGCCTTGGACAATTTAGACAAAAGAGTCTATCTCCACCCAAGCTTGATAGTATGGAATTCACCTTAAACTCGAGATTCCTTGTAAGGCTGAGTGGGGTCCAGTAAAGAAAAGGTTAACTCAACCTTTAGAGACTGAGGACTTGAAATGAGAATAGAGAAAAGGGGGAAATCTGAATTGCCCCAAAACAATGGTTATAAATAATTATTTATCTCAACAGAAAGGACCTATTCAAGATTCTGGACTTTAAAATACTGTTCAGTTTAAAAACTGAATTGAACAAAGAGTTGAACTCTTTATTGAACTCAAAATCCTGGGAAGGATATGAATTTTAAAAGAGTTTGGTGAATAAAGTAACTCTCCAAAAGACAAAAAGGACATATTAACCAAATTATCTTTTAATGGTCTGTTTTCAAACTACAAAAAAAATGCCTTAAAAACAACACTATTCTGTTCTTGAAGAAAACTATCTCCAAACCAATGAAAATCCAATCTAAAACAAATCCTGGTATTAAATCAAAAGACCTAGACTCAAATCCCAACTCAATCACTTACTGTCTGGCTGACCTTGGGGAAGTGACTGAACATCTTAGTGCTTCTGTTTCCTCATCTATAAAATGAGAGTGCTAAACTAAATGATCTCTAAGATATCTCCCAATTCTGACATTTTGTGATTCTGCTAGATTTCTGATGACCAGCCCATTATTAATCTATTGTTATTTTACATGTAAACTTTCACATATACACATTAAGACCAGGTTCCTTTCATTAGCTCGCATCTTCAAATGAAATTAGAGACACCAATGGCAAAAGAACTACAGGTTATAACAAAATACAAAAAAGAAAAATCCTTACCAAGATTACAACATTTTTATAACCAGTGTTTATACTGAAGAAAGGAAGGGGATAGCATTTTGTGGTTTGTGGGTTCCTTCTTTCATTTTGTGGATGGTGCCTGACCATATTAACATTAACCTCTCAATGTTAATCAGAATTCCTTAAGATAAAATTTGCAAAGGGTTTCCCTAAGAAAGTGTGGCTGGTTGCTTGGACACATATACAAACTTCAGGGAAATGAAGTATAACAAACTGTATTGAGTTAATAAACTGATTAAAAAAAATTTGGAAAAACTTAGTGCTAGGCTTCAAATTCAGCAGGAAGAAAAAGGCTATAACTTAACATGTCAACACATTAAATAAATACTTCAAGTCAAAAAGAAAATATTCATGTTTTCCTTGTGATTAGAGTATGACATTTCAGGGACCCCAAGGACCAGATCTTTTCTAAGAAATACCCTCAGTTTGAAATATTTGCTTTCCTTACAAAGTTAGCTGGCCCCTAGATTGCAAAGGGTATGTATTGTCACTGAGACCTTCCTTTGAGATTTGTGGCTTCCTACATTCATTTTGTGGTTTATATTTGGCCATTTCAACAATAGGCTCTTAACATTAATCACAATGCTTTAAGATAAAATGTTCCAGACTTGCTCCCAGCACACACAGATTCTCCCTCTCTCTCTCTCTCTCTCTCTCTCGTTTGTTTATTCTGAGAAAACATGACTTGGAAACACACACAGAAGCATCATTCAGAAAGCCAATGTCCTATATGATAGCAGTTTGGAAAGAATGGGAGAATCCAAATTCATCACAGGAAAAAAAATAAGATGTAATATATGTCACCCAATAAGGACATGTTCCTAATGAATTTTCCTGAAGTATTTTAAAAGATGATTTCTTTTGCAAATATCTTGAATTCATATCTTTAGTATGTCAAGATGTCCTAATACCTTTCCACCAGTAAAATACACAGGATAGAAGACTTGTTTGTAGATTTTATTCTTCAAAGTAAGTATTCTCCTTTTAATCATGTATCCAGAAGAGTGTAAATGTTTTTACAAGACAAATCAATAAGAAAGAATATTCTTGTGACATCTGAAACAATTTTAAATTTGTATTTATCTTACAAATTACCATCTAAATAAAGGAGAAAGCCATAAGAATAAATAAAGCCATGCACCATTTAAACTACATTTACACTATTGGAATGTATATCAAAGATCAACAATATTTGGTGGGAGAAATGGAGACCTATGGGGGAAAGGATAAAGGGAGAAAAAGGAGGTGAAACATGACACTTAAAGTGATACAAAGCTAGTTTTACAATGACAGGACTATAGATGACTAAGCTTTTAGTACTCACAGGCTTACCATCTTGACCAGGTTGTCCTGGATAACCATGATTCCCAGGTTGTCCAGGGTCTCCCTTGAAAGACAAAAGTAAATAAATAAATCACAAAATGGCTATGTCCATCAGTAGAACAAAAACATAATGGAATTAATATGTCATGATAACAATCTAACCTCTGTCCCCTAACAACCTGTGGCCTTCAAAGGACAGGCAATAAGTCTGGGCATATTTTTGGAAAATTAGTGACTATACCACAGTATTACTACAGTCAGCATTTCAAGGCAGAAAGCTACCACTCACTCAATAATTTAAACAAAACAAAACAAAATCAAACAAAATCAAACAAAAAACAATTAATGGGAATAAGACTGCATATTTTTCTCCAATTCTGGTAAAGATTCATTTAAAAAGTATGTAGGAGCTTGGTTTGGGGCATTCTGCTGAAACTTACAAAAGCTTCTTCACATTCAATAAGTCCCTAAAAGGTGCCTGGAACACATACAAGTGAATTAGAATCAACTCCCTAGCATGTGGACCATTCTTTTGGGTAAGAGATCATTCCTATAAGGTCCAGTGATTAAACTTTAACCAAAGGCCTATAATGGCTAGAATAGCCTGTATGAAGCTAATCTCCTTGTTCCAAAACAATTCTTTAGGTTACTGGCTAGAGTCCTGAAATGCCAACAGGAAAAGTGAAAAGGGCTCAATTTATTTCAGAAGTATCAATGGAGATGTGAAGTAGTATTTTAATGTACCATCCAATATTCCAAAGGGGCTTTAACAGAAAAAAATTACATTCATAAATCTGATGCAGAAAGAATAATTAAAAATCTATAAACAACAGCTGTAAAAATGCAAGTAATCTCTACCTGACAGGATATATTTTGAAAATAAAATCTCCTTTTTACCGGCGGGAGAGATGGGAGAGGGAAATGAGATACAGAACTCTTTACTAGGGCAGTAGGAGTGGAGGTAAGATAATTGTACTTTTATGCTCCTGAGAAGACACTCAGTAAGTGTACTTGGATTTGTTTGCGTTCCCTTCCTCCAGTTCTATAAGTGAAAATTTTCAAAAGATACAAGTTTTGTCTTCCACAATGGCTCCCAAGGCATGGATCATTATTTTTACAATAGAAACACATGCCAGCAAAATTAATTTTCCTGCAACTTCATTAGCATTCAGAGAAATAATCTAATATTTAGGGGGGAAAAAAAGAAAACCTTTCACTAGACAAGTTGAAAACTCTTTATAAGGAAGAAGTTAAGAAGGACAGTCATTGGGAATGGATACTTTTAAAAAGTATTTTAGGGCACTTTCTAGCCTGGGATCTCTCTTTTATTAAGTTACCACACATCTGCCTTTCCTCAGACCACAGGAATTTCTGCTACAATTCAGAATTCCATGATTCAGCAACCAGAACTTAACTTCTTTCTTTTACTTTTGTTTATGAGCATTTATCATACCTATACCCCTTTGTTGTAAATACATACACACACAAACAGAGTTCATAAATATCACTAACAAATGGTGTTCTGTTTGAAGTTCAAGACATCAAGTTTTGTTAAACTAACAATCATTCTAACTTTCCAATTGTCTAAATTTAAAAAAAATCTATAAAACATGACTTCTTTAAATGAAAGATATTTTTAAGTTAACTTCTCTAAATTCAGTCCAAAAGCAAGTTGATAACAAATCCAAAAATCATTAAGCCAAAGTCACATAATTTCAAGTCATCTGGCCCAAAACATACTTAAGCCTGCTATGACCAAATCTCAGACCAACTTTAGAAATGATGCCAGTAATGATATAAGATGAATTTTCAGTTTTACTTTTGTGACAGCATTTGAGCTTTAACATCAAGTTTAGACTTTAATTATAAGCAGAGCATGAAGCACATGATGAAAACTTATGCGTGGGATTGGCATACAAGATAGAAAAATCAAAATTATGTGTTTTGATAATAGGACAACAGACTATAGAGTGAAGATGTTCCAGTTATGGTGAAACTGTGATGCTAGCAATTTAGAAATAGGAAATTAAATTAAATTTGATATCACACATTCTTATTTAATATAACCTGAGCCACTAGATTTGGCATGAGAAGCTTTACTTGCAACATTAAAATCAGTTACAGAGTCTTATTTTGCATTTGACATTTTCATTTTGCCAATTCAACACCAAATATTACCAAGTGGGGAACAATGAAAAATTATACTTTTTTTTTTTGCAAATCATACATCTACCTTGACCAGGTAAAATCAGTTGGTTAAAGTATGATGCTTATGGAGTTCATAGATTCTATTACCACCAAACAAAAACTGAAACTGCTTGCCCCATTGTCAGTGGGACAATAACATCATCTTCCTATTTAAAGACTGCTCATGTAGGCATGTAAGAAGAATTATATAAGGCCAAGTTTATAATGGTTATTACTGAGAGTGTGTGGTACAATTCTTCAAGACTATTAGTTACAGATGCGCATTGATAAAGGAGGTTCCCTCACTGGGATTTCTCTATATCAATGAAAATTATAGGTTCATATAAAAATATTAGATTGAAATCAAAGACAAATATAGAAAATGGTGCATGGGCATGTGTATGTGTGAAGAAAAACTCATTTTTCTTTATTACAGTTGCATCAGAGACTTCACTCACTTTGGGGCCTGGGAGTCCTGGTTTTCCTGGTGGACATACACAGGGAGCTGGGGTAGAGCCTACATCACTGGGACCATTCAGGCACTATGCAAAGTAAATTAACAATAAGCAAAAACATAAGCATCAAACCTTTCAAACTTTCAAACATGCATTTGAATGAATCATTATAATGGGATTTCACTGTCACTTGGTCCTTGGGAATCTTGAACAGACTACCACAGGTGAGAGAGTGTGATCAAGAAATTGTCATGGTAAAACATTTATACTGACTTTCCCAACTTGCTAATACAGATCGCACAAGTTCAGAGATATGATATGTGAGAATTTATTAATTTCTTATATCATCCCTCCCCAATGAATCTATCATGTACATTTCTTGACCCTTGGCATGGAACCCATCACTGTGTGCACTGATAAATTAGCTCAATGTCATTTATATCTCTTCAGCTAATGTCTCTATATGTGAAATGTTGGGTACAAAATAAGCGAGGTATCTCTGGACACAGATTGCCCAACACAATGTCTTGGGATGCTTCTTAAGTTAAGAGAAGCACAGAAAACACCTGAGTTCAGAAAACATACTGACTATTAAGACTGCAGATCCTCTCTAAAAATGAAATAGATGGGTTCCTCTGAGTTTGAGCACACAGAGAATGCTCAATGGTAAATTACTTATCCTGGCCCCCAAAGCTAGCCTACCACTCAAGAACACTCTAAAAAAGTCACCCTGTTGAATCATCTTAGAGCACCAAATTTATTAAATCTGTTAGCAAACAGAAAATAGCAGTAAAAAATCTTTGGAACTTCCCCAATTCTTCTTCCAGGTTCCATCCTACAGCAATGTGATAGTATAACCTTATTTCAAGCCTTATGATCCCATGACCAATGTTACACCAGTAATTAAAGTGAAAATAATTATTATTTACTGGAAGAAAAATTTTAAAGGTACTTTCCATTTTAAGACAATCTAAAAGGGAAATCAAAGTCAAGATGATTTCACTGAATATGAAAATTTTGATTTTGTGGTACATGGCTACATTTATAAAAGCTGTTTCCAACTGGTCAATCTACTTACAGTTGTTAGAAAGATATTTAATATTACCAAAGTGCTTGCATGACACTGTAAGGTGAATAAAATGACTCAGGCTTACCTCTCCATTCTGCAACAAGAACAAAAATAAAATATGTAACTAATCAAATTTATGTAAATTTGACCTATAATCATCATATTTAATATAAATAAATGATAATATTGTTTTACCACATGACTTAAGAAAAAGAATAAGAATAACTCATATTTATATATTACTTCAAGGTCTGGAAAGCACTTTCTTGCAACTGTCCTGTGAGGTAGACAGAGTATTATTATTGATACTTTACAGATGAGGAAACTGAGGTTTATATAGGTAAAGTGACACCCAAAGTCAACCAACCAATAAGTACAAGAGACTGAAATTGAACACAGGCCTAAATGCTGAAAGCAATTCAAATATAATCAAATAATAGCAGCCAAATTATAAATTATTGTAATCTTTTAAAAGCCTATCTTTATCTAAGAAGGGACATGTTGTCCAATAATCAAACTACATTTGATGCTAACTTTATAATGTATTCCTTCCCCTTTCCACATAAAGTGGACATTCAAACAAATTGTATAGTATTAATTATTGTATAATATAATTATTGTATATAATTACGTTATTTAAGTTAAAATTATATTAAGTTAAAATTCCTTTAGCTTTTTCCTCCTACATTTTAGTGAGTTCCTTTTTCTGCATACACATGTTCTATGAACTCAAAAAAGGTATAATTAAGAAAACAAACCAAAAAAAGAGTAATTGATATGTATTCATTGTAAATAGAAAAATATACAATAGTTTACATGCTTATAATCACACATGTCATAGCTGGGGCTAATATCTCACACACTAAGTGAAAGTTTTGTCCAGTTATTTTAAAAGGATAATTAAACATTCCTGCCATAGAAATCCAAGTATAAAAGGATTATAGACCTAGAGTTGGAAGAGATTTTAGAGGACATCTATTCCAACTTGTCCATTTTGCCAGTGAGAAAAATGACAACCAGAGAGATAAAATGATCACATAGCCAGTAAGAGTGTTAAAGGCAAAATTTGAACCCAGGTCCTCCTGATTCCAAATATAGTACTCCACCTACCACATCATGTTGTGTTTTGACAGAATATCCTATGTTTGTGTTGACCTGGTCCAAATATTTCAATTTTATACACAAATAATTACAATCACAAAAATTACTATTTTTTTTTCATAAAGAACAACTGATAGGATATTCTGGAAGAAAATAAATACATCTTAGAGAAAGTGGGCTGGGCTTTTATTATGAGTGCCCCCCCCCTTCCTGACAGGAATTCTTTCTTTGCATTTCTCATTCCCATTCAGGCAGTTTCATAGTGTGATTCCCCTTTTGTACAGTAAACCTCAAAGCAGTTTTCTTTCACATGTAACAATTTCTACTCACATCAAAGAGAAAATAAATTGTAAAATACACGCTAATTAAAGGCTAAACCATCAATCTGCTTCTAATTTGTTCTAACAGTGCTGAAGCAAATGCTTGAAAGTGAACCTGTCGTACTTACAAATCCAGGGATTTCACAAGCTGTTTCACGGTTGTTTTGTTCTGGGTCACAGTAGATTCTTAGTTTTTGGACATCAAACTATAAACAGAAACACACTAAAGTAAGTATGGTTTAAGGAAGGGCACATGACAATTGACTTTTCAAGTATAATGAAGAAGAAACCAGAGTCACAAATTTCATATGAATTAACAATTGTTAGAAGCTCAAAATCACAGCATTCAATTAAATGTGATGCAGTAAGCAATGATGAAGTTAGTAGAGTAGCCTGGTAGTAGTGAGACAATGTCATTATGATAAAAAAAAAAAAACTCTCAAGATCTATAAAACCCAGATTTTTCATGGTCCTGTAATATCCCTACACTTAGAACTGGTCCAGGTCCAAAGAGGATTTCCTAGGATGGTTCTTCCCAGCTCTTCCCACAATGATTCACAACCCCAAGAAGAGTGCTAAAATTCCAGAAGATTCTTTGTAGTCACCTCAGAGCTCAAGGTTTGAAAGAGGAATATACAACACTTTGAATAGAGGTAAGGGCCCAAAGTGACAAGGCCTCATGCAGCAGCTCACTTACTTGTAATTAATTGTTTTACCTCTTGTTACTATTGAACTAACTATAATTATTAGACATAAAAATATTGTGTAACAATAGTGTGTGTAACCCATCAGTTGACAGCTGTATCTGCATTACATATCCTGTGATTTAGAGCTACACTCCACAGATTGTGAATATCTACATTTTTTAGAAATGGTTTATTATTTTAACCTTTGAGTTAAACTCTTGCCCTCTAGCTTTACATTTCTGACTCATTCATAATCAATGTTTTGGGTTTTTTTTTTTAAAGAGCTTTGGGTATAAGCTGAAGACAACCCATGACTATTTTGTTTTCACACGATATTTTCATTTTCAAAAATCTTTCACTTTCAAGCTCAGCAGATTCTATGACTTTCACTTAGTGCCCTAACCATGTTCTTTTCTACAGAGAAAAATCAAATGCAAGAGTGGGAAATCCTCAAGCATCCTGGGAAATGTTTTCCATAAACCATTATATAGGTCTGCTAAAGTTGGATTTAGTTCCTCTCACAACAAGAAATACACCGTTTCATTAATAAGCAAAAATCCTGTGGCCTAAATATTTCAAAAATAGATTAACTATTAAATTAAAATCATATATAGAATATGGTACTGCAAATGCCAGCAAACACTGAATAATATGCAATGCAAAATTTGAATAGTGGAACTTACCTGGACAGTTTCTTCTTTCCCAGAGTATTTCCCTATTTGGGTTTGGCCACTGACATAAATACCTAAAACTGGATGTAATGGCTTGCTTTTTATTTGTTGATCATCAATATATAAAGTTACATCCATTTCAGTTACTAAGAGGCGGATCTGATGCCAGCTTTCATCAAATAAAGTCTATAGACACAGACAAAAAAAGGCAAGTTTTAAAAATTCAGTTTTAATGAGCATATTAAATGAAGAGATAATATAAAATGCATAGTTGTAGATTTATATTCTACACTATGAATTCCCTAAATTAGAAACATAGACAGAATATTAACTGTTATCCTGTTGGGGGATAGGACCCATTTTCTCTGTGGATTAACATAAAAGTGGAGAAAGGAGCATTAGTTCTAATCTGAGCTCTGCTACTGATACATCATGTAAATTAGGTTCATTTTATAAAAAAAAAAATTATCCTTAAAACTATGACCACTATCAACTCTAATATTATTAAGGTTTATAAAACATGTGGACACATCAAAGATCTATGATTTCGTTAATGTGAGGGGGACTCTTTCCGCCACTTCACATTTGTACTTTTCCTATAACTTTGTAGGTAACTTGCCTAAGGTGCAACAAGGGTAAAGTGACTTGCCTGTGGTCATGAAGATAATAGGTGTCAGAGGAGGGATTTGAACATAGGTATTCTTCATTGGAAAAGGCCCTGATATTGGGAAAGATCAAAGGCAAAGGGAAAAGGAGATGGCGCAGGATGAAATGGATAGAAAGTGTCCTGGAAACAATGAACATAAATTTGGACAGAATTTGAGAGACAGTAGAAGATGGAAGGGCCTGACGTGCTCTGGGCCATGAGGCTAGGAAGAGACAAACATGATTGAATGACGGAATCACAACAAACAACAATTCTTGATTTCTAGTTCAGTACTCTAATTGCTATACCATGCTGCCTCATTACTAAGCCCATTGTATCTTACTATCATATAGATTTATAAACCAGCCTTCCTTCCATTCCACTATTCACATCAACATCTTCCAATCCTGTTGCATTTCTGTCATTGTAAATGACAATGCTCAAGAAGAGACAAGTCAGAATAAACTCCTTCCTGTCCCCTCAAAACATCCAAGTACACCTTCACAAATATCCTTGGCGTAGCCACATAGCCACATAGCTTTACCTTAACATCAGACTCTGCAAAAACGACAACTTGAGTGCCATTCATTATGCTGGTAGTGGTAAATGACAGAGTTTTTTCAGCTCCATTTAAGGTAACAGCAATCTGTGGCCTTCCATCAATGGTGACGATTCTCCATAAGTCCCACTTTTTCTTGACTTTAAACCTCTGAGTGGAGACATATACATATGAAGGAGGAAGACCTTCCGGGAAAACATGGCTGAAGAAAAACACACACACAAACAAACATTGACTCAGTGAGTTTTCAACACCAGAAGCTATCTAGAAATCAAGACAAAATCAAGACAAAATCACCTTGTAAGTTCTGATAAATCAACTTGTGATGTTACTTCATAAGCTTTTGTCTTGGTTGGTGAAAGCTGAATCCTTTTCTTTACTTTCTTCTTCACACCCAACCCTAAAAGAATGTCAAATCCCTTTTCATCACGGGCTGCTACAGGAATTCGTGTTGGACAAACAGATTCTAAAAACCAAGAGGAAAAACAACAACATGGGTAATTGGAGATGTACACAACTCACGTATAAACAAATTACATGTGGAAAATGCCACAGAATGAATTAGTACAGAATCAATTAATCAATAGTTTGAATCTGAGCACCTACTATGTCTGTACTATGTACCTACTGTACTAGGCACTAGGAAGATCAAGGCAAAACCAAAGCAATCCCTCCTCTCCAGGAGCTTATAGACTATCAGGTGATAAAATATGAATATAGATAATTGCATTTAAAATATATAAAAAATAAAAGCAAAGTAAATTGGGAGGCAAGGCAGAAGTACATGGGGAATAAGGAAAGGGCTTACGCAGAAGGTAAGACACATTCCCCAAATCTGATCAGGCTGGATGAATATTCTGAGAAACTAGATGGGATTATTGAGAAAGACTCAGTGACATCTGAAAACTATATATCTTCTTTTGGGAAATAGAACAGAAATGAATTAGCTACATTTCTTTTGGCTAGGCAATGAGGTTAAGTGACCTGTCCAGGGTCACAAAGCTAGTAAGTGTTACGTGTCTAAGGCCAGATTTGAACTCAGGTCCTCCTGAATCCAGGGCCGGTGCTCTATCCACTGTGCCACCTAGCTGCCCCAATGTATAGACACATTAGATTAGTTACATTTTTGGTGGAATGGCTTGAGGGTTGGGGAGGGGAACACAGAGAGGACAGGGGAGTAAAGGGAGGGGGAAATAGAAGAGAGAAGTAGAGGGAGTAGGAGATAGGAGAAGGAAGCAGAGGAACAGGGAGATAGGAGAAGGAGGGAAGTTCGAGGATGTCTCTATTACGTAGGATTCCATCACACTATTTGGTGCTACTTAGCGACTTAGATTTAAGAGGCAGCATGGGGTAGTGAAAAGAACACAGCAAAGATCCTAAGAAATCTGGGCCTTGGGGCCAGCTCTGCCTCCAAATAGCTGTGCATCCCTGAGCATGGAGCCTCTCTGGGCCTCAGATGCCTCATTTACAAAATGAGTGCTTTGGACAACTTAATCTGCAAAGTGCCTCCAATTCTAACATTCTGTGTTCTATGGATTATAAGCAAGGAAACATCCCTTCTCTTCAAGGTCCTTTCCAAATCCGTCTTATAGGTCAAATCTCACGGGTTCTATTCACTTGGGGGGGAAAAAAACGATAACAACATTGAATCTGGGAACTTTGGTTTTCATTTGGCTACAATGGAGTTTTACAACTTTGTTAAATAGTCTAGAAATCAAGCAAAAATTACTCCCCAAGAAGAGTCATTAATGTTAACATCACAGACTTCTATTTAGCAGTAAAAACATAATGTACTTTAAACTTTCCTGGAAAACCAATACTTCAAATTACATGGAAAATTTTATACAGATGAAATACTATAAAAGATTTTTTATAGGTGAGATTTAATCCATGTAAGGAGCTCCCAGTAAAGAACTCTCTCTTACCAATACAGACTGGAACCTACTCTAACAATTATAACCTTAGAGAGTTGCTGGGGGAATTAAGAAGATAAATGACTTGCCCAAGGTCACACAACCAGTTATGTATCAGAAGGAGGAATGGAAGCTAGCTCTTGATCCTCTAAGCCAAGTTGCCTCTCATCAATAAACTTACACTTATTAATGGTCTCTCAGTCAAGTCAACAAGTATTTATCACATGTTTTAGGCAACTGCGCTGAGTATGGGAATAGAAATGCAAGGAGAAAGAATGATAGCTTCTGCCCTCAAGGAGCTTACAATCTAAAAAAAGAAAGACAATGCATAGAAGGAAGCTGAAAAACTGGAGGGAGAGACAAAGAAATGAGGGTACCCAGGGAAAGTCCAAAGCTGAGAGTGCAGCCTGCAGAAGAATGAAGAAATAGTTGGCCTGGGCATCCTCCATAAAATGGAAGCCCTGGAAGGAAGTGGCTAATCAGAGGGAGAAAAAGTAGGGGCAGAGGGCACTCCAATGTGCAAAGTCCAGAGGTGGAGTGAGCTTCCAGGAAGAAGAGGTTTTTATGACATTGTGGACAAAGTCCACAGTCAGGAATGCAACCATCAACCAAGAGAAGTCTGAGGCCTGAAGATGTGCCTGCTCACTCTTACCATTTCTAGCCGATCCAGAAGTGATAATCAACCTCTTTTGAGGATCTCATTAAAAAACACAAATCAAGTATTCTGAGTCTTTTGTTTCTTCTTTGACAAAGTATTTTTGAATGATTTGGACCTATGATTTCATCAATGTTGAGAACAGACTAGCCAAGTCCCTCCATTGATGCAGATAGACAACTTGTCTGCAAGTTATACTCTTAGCAAATTACCTGGGGCATTGAGAGGTTAAAGGACTCATCATAGGTTTGGTTCCTAACTAACCTTTGGATTAGCTATTAACAGAATTTTCTGTGAATTTACTCAAAACAGATCTGAGCTTAAATTGATGAACAGGACCTACATTTTTGATAGATGAACAGATAATTTATTGAAGTAGCAAGCACATTGTTTATAATGACTGTCTATAATGCTCTTTTCCTTAAAAATCAATGAGTTAAAATAATTGTAAAAAGTATTATTTCTTGGTTTTTATTCTTTATTTCAAATAAGAGGAATTCATATTTCTCAACATATAAATGTAGTCTGAATGTATTCAGCTATCAAGTGTTCTCCTAATTTCTCTTAGAAACTTAGAATTTTAAGCCGCATGCAGTATGACTAAGAATTTAGAAAACTAAATCAGACTTCTTTAGAGTCAGAACGGCACTTGTTTTCTATGATATTATTAATTATGTCACATTTTAAATCTGCATCATTATCATATTTCCATAAAATATTGAATGTCCTGACCTGCTTAGGAAACTTTAGAGAGCATAATTTAACATTATAAGGCTCTTTATGAAAATATTGCTCGGGAACCATATGAAAGATGTAGTTTAAAGTTTCAAAATAGATTTTATATGTTTGAATATGTTTTACATGTAAGAAACTTTTAAAAAGCCATTTCTGTCTACAATAATCCACTTTGATCATCAATACAAATTATGCTAACTTCTTCAGTAGAAACACAAAGTCAGTAAATTAAAATCCACATGGTATGAGAAGGGATCACCATATAATCAAAACTAGAGTGGGAAAGAGAGAGAGATGTCACCCTGCTTTCCTAGAGGGAAAAATACTTCTAACCTTCTGCTCTGATTTACTTTCATTTGACAGATAGTCACAGGAGTATGTGGGGAAGCTTTCATCTCCTTGCTTTGTAGAATAGTGTTAAGAGATGTATATAAATCCTAAGTCTAGCTATACCAACATCTGTAACTCAATAGTAAAAGAACCTAATTAACCTAACTATTGAATTGAAAAAGAAGACAGAGATTCTTGAAACAGGAGGGTTAAAAAAAGCATAATAACATTTATTAAACCAACAAATATTTATTAATGTCCATTGTGTTCAAAACAACACACCAACTTCTAGGGAAATAGTAAGGAAATATGACAGAATGGCCTCAAGAAGGCTACCAATCTGGTGTGAGTAATTTGAAAGAAGTAAATACAGTGCAAGTTAGAAAACTGATAAGAGCAAAAGAAGTGTTGAAAAACTCCTGAGATAAAGGATAGATATATATTCTATCATTCCAGTTTTATATTGGCTTCAAGTGATATTTCTTTTTCTAGTATCTCTTGTTGTTCAGTCATTCAGTCATGTCCAATTCTTCATGACCCCATAGACCACAGCATGCCAATGCTGTCCATGGAATTTTCTTGGCAAATAATGCTAGAGTAGTTTGTCATTTCCTTTTCCAGTGGATTAAGGCAAACATAGGTTAAATGACTTGCCCAGAGTCAGATAGCTAAGTAAATGTGTGAGGCCAGATTTAAATTCATGTCTTCCTGACTCCAGGCCAAGTGCTCTATCCACTGAGCCACCTAGCTGCTAATATCTCTTAAGGCCTATTTATCTCAATGATGCAGCTATATATTAGTATTAAAGAGTATATTTTCATAGAAAATATAAATCTTGTTTTGAACTCATAGCACTGGTTGTAGAGAAAAGGCAAAAACGAACAAGGGCACCATCTCCTGGTGACTTCCTGAAGCCACCTACACATCTTTCCTGCAGCCCAGAGTAGGCAGTAGTGATATATCTGTCTTACTCTATTTCTCTATCATCGTGTAACATTGTCTCAGGAATATTAGGTATACTCATATAATGCACTTTTCACCTTAGTTGAAGAGTTTTTCTGTGGTTTGTTTCATGGCTACCAAGTCAAAGAAAAGCCTTTCTTTCCTCAGAAGGTCTTGGCCAAAATTCAAAATGAATCCCTCAAGTATACAATGGGCCAGAGACTGAACAAGGGCCTATCAGACATAATCAGACATTCCAGTAGGGACCAATGTGTTCCTCCTCCAACTCAGTTCATAACCCTGCAAGTCAAACCTTCACAGATATGCTTGGGCTAAGAGACTTGGCCAGCCTTAAGTTTTGAACAGCTTAATGCTTTAAACCAACACCTACCATTCACTGGAGAAACTATTTTTTTTCTGGTAATTTCCTTATAACAAAAAAGAGCTGAAAAGTGTTGAGTACTTTTGGGTCCTTACTACAAGTAACGGCTCATTTTTTAACATAAAGATTCCATTTAACTGCATTACATACTAATTTTAATTACTAACAGGTCTAATTATATTGAGCCTTTAGCAAAGATCTAGTAAGTAATTAGTAAGGCAGTCCTCCCCACCTACCTACTCCTCCCAAAAAAAGTCTTGCATGACTTCAAGAATAAAATATAGTCATTTTACACTATTTGTTAATAATGTTCACGTGGTCTGGTTGATTTAAATTGAATTACTCTTCTAACAAAACATATCTTCCAGATGCATAGCTAGCAGACAGCTTGAGTAAGTATTGAGGTATATGACAGTCAATGTTAAGTTTTGTCTATTCAAAAAATATATGGATTGTCTCCAACTAGCCCTCTTTGCAATTTGTGATCCAACTACAAATGTCGGAGTCTTTTGAGCTACTAAAATAGGGCTAGGTTGGTAGTATCACTGATTCTAGCCTATTTTTCCATATAAATAACAAGGAGTGCATGAATAAAAATAAGAAATTGACTTTTTAAGGCATATTATGCTACATAAATATAGGATACTTGTTCCTTTACA
Organism: Vombatus ursinus; assembly: GCF_900497805.2. NCBI lineage: Eukaryota > Metazoa > Chordata > Mammalia > Diprotodontia > Vombatidae > Vombatus > Vombatus ursinus. Next base: position 4,972,541 of record NW_020949613.1, read on the forward strand.
ACCCATTACACACACACACACACACACATATACACACACATATACATGTAATTTGAGTGCTAAAAGAGTAAAAAAAGTACTTTCATGTAAAGAAAAAGTTTCAAATAAACTGCTAAAAGATATGAAATATTGCCATTCTTATAGATAAGCATTTTGATTCCTAAAAGAAGTAAAAAAAAAACCTTACATTTAATAAAAATTGCTAAAAGACATTTAGGAAGAAACATAGCCTTCAGATGGGACTAGAGCACAATTTGATTTAAAAAAATGAACTGTGGCATTAATATAAATACTCAGATCACCTCATAAAATATGCAAGATGAGATTTCATTTGTAAATAGTTTGATGGTATAAATGGGCATAGAAAGAATTTTTACTTATTTAAAACTAGAAAAACATGTGTCTGAAGAATCACAGTTTAAAGACATAAGATGAAATGCTGGACTTTCTTGAAGATCTTAGAAATATAGGGCATTATGGTCCCAGTTCATCTGCATATAACTATTTTATGACTAAAAAAGGTAAAACAAAATGTGGGAAATCATAACTATTTGGAGACTAAGGTATGATTTTAAAAGAATTTATAATTTCATGGGAGAAATTTGGGAAGTTTTTACCTTTTAACCGAAAGTTGAGTCACTGAAAGCCAGGAGGCTGTGATTTAACTCACTGAAAATGTATTTGAGAGATAGGAGAGGTAGTCAAAAGATTTAACAGTGAAGAAAAGGAGAGAAAGAAACATCAGGGAGTCAAAAGGACATAAAGCTAGAGAGGTGAACCTTCTCAGAAGAGTATGCTACCATCTTCTGTTCTTTCTTGTGTGCAATAGGAAAAAAGAAAGGGGAAAATAGATATTGCTACCACTTAGCTACATAAGAAGAGCTGACTAGACTAGTTTTTCCTTCCCCATCAAATTAACCCAGAAAGCAATTAGATGTCTATATGCCTAGGTGAGAGATCTTGAGGCACTAAAGAGTAAGCCAAAATCTCCAAGGCACAGTATTCAGTCACCATAAGCAAGAAAAAAAATATTGTAAATCAACAGAAATAGAAGTTATATACTAACACACTTATTTGAGCATTTTAGTACTTGCCATTCATTTAGCAATCAATTATCCCCTTTCTTGTGATTTCTCTTTTATCAAGGAGTACCTCCACTATTAACAAAAAAGAAGTAGAAAATGAATGAAGGAGAAAAAAAATCATCTACACTGTACATATTTCCATGAGTAAAGAATAAGTATTGATTCATGAACTATTTGGAACAATTATTTCAAGAAACTTTTAATTTTTACCTCAGCAATGAAGATGTTTGAGTTTATTGGAAATGGTGTTATTGTTTTGTTTGTGTGACTTTACACACTCAAATACTCAAATGGACATGTGATCTCATCTATTTGGGGTTATGATACTAATGATACATTCATGCCTATCTATACTGTGTGACTATCCACTTTCTCCCAAAGTTCTCCACAGCTGGTTCACCCAACATGCTGGAGGTCTTCCCCAATATCTCTCAACATTATAAGGGTACCAATGGAATTCTCTGGCTTTCCATGTGACATCTCTTACTAAGGGACCAGTCTATCTTGTCTTTCTGTCATTCAGTTCTTTGATGGCATCTTTTACTCTTGTTCTTTAGGTTTCTCATAATTTACATTTCGTGTCCTTCTCAGACTCATCACTTACCATTACCTGTGTAATGCTCAACTTTGGTTCCTTGGAAACGGTGATGTTACATGCCTCACTGTCATATAGCAACACAGATAAAATGGTGGTATTGAAAAGACAGGCCTTTGATTTTATGGTAATCTTGGGAAAGCAGGAGTGCTTTGCAATTTCTCAAAAGAATCCAAGTTATTCTTCTTTTAAACTCACTTTCCATCTGTATTGTCTGTTTCAGATATACAAACTTTTGGATAAGCCCTATAGGCTGTCCATTCAGATTCTTGTGGAAATCTGGGTAATAAACATTTTTTTTCATCCATGTAGTTTTGCATGGATAGAAAGGTCAAACTTTTAGAATTTCATTGTCACTTAATTGTCCTGTGCTTTATTTTCTCTCCCTGAACAAGATAAACAGCAAAAGTGATTAATAGATGTAGTGAATTAGCTTTTGGAAAATGCTTTGAGATAGATTTCTCAGATTTTCTGTTAAAGAAAATATTATCATTGCATGATACTTCCACCCATGTACAATATGACAGTGTTTCCTTTTCATTTAATACATTTTAAAATATGTCAATCTTACTTTAACTAAAATTTCAATTTAATTAAAAGTAATTCTCTTGCCCCACAAAAAGTAATAGCTAATGTTTTGGTTGTTATCAGGTTTCCCATTGTAAAGATGTTAAACATGTAGTATGTTGACTTTTTTTTTCATCTAAATCCAAAGAAGTGTAGATGTTTGGTTTTGAATTACATCTTTACACCCACAACTCTATAAAAATCTTGGCAATGGACTCATTTACACAAAATCATTCCAAGAACATTTAACCATGAAACTGGAAAGAGGACATTAAGCAGATAAAAAATAGGAAAGATTGGAAAAGATTTTTATAACAAACTCATTTCCTTAAAAGACAGTGGAGTCATTATATTTGTTTTCTAATCTGTCTGCAATGTGCTACATGAGGAAACAGAAGTGGCACCAGAGAAAGATGATATTACTTCTACAGCATCATTGGTACAAAGATAGAAAAAGCTAACAGATAGTGCTAATAGCAATACAGTTTTCAGATTATCTACAAATATTAAACTATTGATAGTGTCCATCCAAGATATTTGCTCTCAAACTCAGTTGGCAAAATACTGCAACAACTAAACCACATACATAATCTCTCCAGAAATGAAACCAAAACACATAATAAAGTTGTAGTTAAATGGGCATATTGCTCATAGGTTTTCTATGGAGAGACAGACTGATAAAGATGATTTAATCATCTCTCTGAAAGTAGCCAGATATGTCATTTGTTTATCTTATTTTGTAGCAATAATGATGAACGTAAGTAAAAAGAGTATCCATAAAGAGGATTTGATTTATTTATACAAAAAAATAAGATGTAGTTTGGCCGTAATTGAGTCCCAATCTTTCTATTGAGCTACAGTCCTGCAATACAAATTGCACATTGAACATTACAAACTGGATGTCCTATAGACAATTCACATCTTTAAAAAGGAGCTCATATTTCCCCCTCAATCATCCCTTCTTTTTAACTTCCTGTTAACTGTCAAGAGCAATCATCATTTCAGTTACAGTATCTTCCTTGACACTTCACTGTCCTTTACCCAATAATCTAATCTCTACCTATCTAATGGCTGCCAGATCTTGCAATTTCTATCTCCATAAAATCCCTCAAGTATGTTCCTTTCTCTCCAATCATAAAGCCACCACCATAAATCAGGCCTTCAACATCTCTCAACTGGTCCTCATCACCTCCTAAAATAAATTCCAAAACGAAAACTCCCAGGAACACCGCAGTAAAAAGTCAGACCAAAGGAAAAAAATACCGTGAGGAATCAGAAAGATTTTAAGTCCTAAGGAGCCACAGAGAGGATCATATATGATTATCCAGCCACCATTATAAAACATCAGCGAACTTGGAATACAGTATTCCAGAAGGCAAAGAATACAAGCTTATAACCAAGAGTAACAAATCCAGAAAAACTGAGCATTAATTCTCCAGTGGAAAAAAATAGGCTTTTAATGAAATAGACAACTTCCAAGCATTCCTGATGAAAAGACTAAAGCTGCAGAGAAATTTTAAAGTTCACAAACAAGAGTAAAGAGAAGCATGAAAAGGTAAACATGAATGAACATTGATAAATAGCTAAACAAGGATAAACTGCTGACATTCAAATTGGGAAATTATACATGTGTCTGTTCTGAACCCTATCATTATCAGGGTTCATAAAGAGTCCAATTAGACAAGGCCTAGGAGTAGTTGTGTTATGTCTTGATGATCTTAAGAAAAGAATGGAAAGAAAAAAGAATAGAAAAACACTGGAGAGTGAAGGGAAGGAAAAAGAAGGTTAGAAAACATTATCTAATATAATCAGGGTGCACAAGTAGATATCTATACAAACAAGGAGGAGGAGATAAGGGGTTGAGATTCACTTGAATCTCATTCTTATCTGAATTGTTCAAAGGAAGAACATACACACACACAGAGTTGAGTACAAAAATCCATTTCACTCAACAGGAAAATAGGCAGGAAAGGGAGGGAAAAGGAGGGGAATTAAAGGAAAGATAGGTTAAGGGGGGGATTAGCCCTGAGCAAAACAAATTCTAAGAATATGTAAAAAGATATTTATGACTTTTTTGGGATGGCAAAGAATGGGAATCTGAGAGAATGAACATAAATTCAGGAATGGGGAATACTATTGCACTGACTCCTCATCAGTGTAATGACCAAGTAGGATTCCAGAGGACTAATGAAGAAACATACTACCCACCTCCTGAAAGGGTGGGGAAGGACTCAGAATGCAGAACAAGACAATTCCTTATGGACATGGCCCATGTGAAAATTTGTTTTGATTGACTATACATGTTTGTAATAGCTTTTGTTTTTCTCATGTTCTCTACTGGGGTAGGAAACTGAAAGGGGAGATCTTGCCTGATTAAACAAAGTATTTTTTTTTGGCTAGGCAATGGGATTAAGTGACTTGCCCAGGGTCACACAGCTAGTAAGTGTAAAGTATCTGAGGTCAGATTTGAACTGAGGTCCTCTTGACTCCAAGAACAGTGCTCCATCCACTATGCCACCTAGCTGCCCCAAGTATTTTTTTTTTAAGAAAACCATTAACTTAGGTGTAGAGAGGTCATCTAATCCAATGTGACCTGATTTTATCGATCAGGAAACTGAGGCCCAGAGATATCAAATAACTTGCCTAAGGTCCCATGGGCAGTAAGCATCAGAGAATTCAGGATTTCCGACTCTACAGTCATTGCTTCCTTCCACTGTACCACAAACTGCCTTGTAGCTGACCTGGGAAACCAGCTAGCTTCTATCATTTTGTTTCTCTGGGAAAATCTCTTCTAAGACCCAAAGAACTGACTTAAAATATTTTTTTGGAATGTACTCAACTAGCAAATTGGGAGTGCCTGCATATTAAAGCTTTCAAATAGATTTATCTGTTACTTCACAAGAAAAGGTCAACTCAGAGTCACCAAGACAAACATGTTTGAAAATAAATGCCAAGGAATGTATGAATCTCAAGAATTTCAGCTAAATTATTTTTGAGTTCAAGACACATGAGTAGAAATAACTTTCGTTTTCTTCTTTTCTATTCCTGGTTGATCTCACCAGCTCCCCTGGGTTCAATTGTCATCTCTATGTGAATGGCTCACAGATCAAGCCTTTATCTCTCTCCTATGCTCCAGCGTCACATCATTCTTACTGCCTGCTGGACATCTCCCCCTAGATATCCTACAACCATCTAAAATTCAACATTTCCAGAAGAAACTCCTTATCTGACCCTGAAAAACCTACCCACTACCTGTCTTTTCAATTTCTTTTGAAATCCTTCTGTTCACCCAGATTCACACCTTGGAAAACATCTTCAACTCTTCTCCCTCTTTCATCCTCCATATGCAATCAGTTACAAAGCAGTATCAAGTTTAATTCAACCATAGCTCTCTTATCCATTTCCTTCTCCCCGCTCACATACAATCACTTTAGTTCAGGCCCTCATTACGTCTTTCAGTAATGACTGCAATAGGCTTCTATTTGGTCTCCCTACCTTCAGTTCCTTCTTCTATCATCCATCCTCCATAAACTGTCGATTGGTATTACTGAAGCATATATCTATCCATTTAACTCTCCCACGCAGGAAGAATAAGTGGTTTTATATTGTGGAATGTGGGATAACACATAAACTCTCCTGTTCAGCATTTAAAACCCTTCATAATCTGGTTCTAACTATCTTTCTAGACTGGCTCCATATTACACACATTTCCCCCCTCCCCCACTGTATTCCTTACTCCTTACATTTCAAAACTTATCTATCTGCTTTTGCACATACATAATGCAACATTATGTCTCCTGGCTCTTTGTCTTTGCCCAAATTGTCCTTTATGCTTGGAATGCTTTCCTTCCTCCTCACTTCTATTTGTAAAATTCCAAGCTTCATTCGAAGTATAATTCACATTAGGTTTCTTAGGCCCTTCTTGATTTCCCCAGTCTCTTCAGTTGTATTTTTCCCCACCCATACCCCCCCTCAGAAATTGTTGCATTTCCTTTGTACATATTTTGCATTTACATATGTATGTGTTTTCCCCCACAGATTAGCCTGCGGTTATTTTTTTAGTTACTTATATATGTATATATTGTCTCTTCTTCATAGAATGTAAACTCTTTGAGGGCAGGGTCATTTAATTTTTGTTCTTTTTTTTCCCTCAGAGTCTAGCACAGGACTTGGTACATAGTAGGTGCTAAATTAATGCTTCTTGACTGGAGTATGATTTCAAAATTATTCATTTAATTCTGAATTAAATTTTATATTCCCAGCCTATGTAAGGCAAAGTATTTCACAGCTACAAACTGATTCAATTCAAAGCTCAACAATTTGTTGTACAGGCTAATAAAATCTAAAAATCTATCAATAGTAGAAAGAGGTTCAGATGCAGAAAGTAACAACAAGGTACCCAAATAGCTAGGTAGGAAAAAAAATTACAAGTGGGAAAAAAACATTTATATAATGTCTAAATAATATGTCAATTATTTAAACAGTACAAAAGTGACTTAAATTAGTCCAGCTGTTCCTCACTTTTCATACAACTGGTACTCTTAAAAATTTATCTGTACTCTCTTTTCTATGTATAATACTTTTTTTTTTCCTAAGGAAGCTCCATGCTTAAAGGAAAGTATTCTATGGAGAAAGTGTGTGTGTGTGTGTGTGTGTGTGTGTGTGTGTGTGTGTGTGTGTGAGAGAGAGAGAGAGAGAGAGAGAGAGAGAGAGAGAGAAAGAGAGAGAGAGAGAGAATATTAAAGAATCCTTTATAACGTAAAGACATTTGCTAAGTTTTATTTTATATGACTCTGGATTTTCACATATTTGACTCTACTTATTTCCTTAAATCAACATACTCATATATAGAAAAATATTCCTATAATTACTTTTCCTCATCACTGAGAAATCTTTCATTCAAAGAAGCAGTATGTTACAGTATATTACTATAGCGGCAAAATTCAGAGTCAAGAAGAAGTGATTTTTAATGCCACTATCAAAATTTTCTAGTTGTGTCACTTTGGGCAAAGAACTTAACCTCTCCAGTACCCAGCTTCCTCATCAGTAAAAAAAAATGGACTAATAATAATATCTGTCTTACTTAATTCACAGGACTGTTGAAATGATGAAATGAGATCACATCTACATAGTGCTTTGAAAAGCTTAAAGCACTACATAAATACCGACTGTTATTATCATAAATCAAAGCCCTGAATTTATTTTGAATGTCCAGTCCCTTTCTGGACTGGACTTGCCCAAAACTATTCTCAAATTAGGAAACTCCTCTATCCATTCAGCTTGGCACCTTCTTTGCAATTTATCGTCTTAGAGAGTAACCTAGAACATTGAGAATTTAAATGACTTGCTCAGGGTCACAGCACCAATACATGTAAGATTTGTACTCAAATCTTGCTTGTTTCAAAGCCAGTTCTCCATCTACTACTCTACGCTGTCCCTCCATAACTAAAAAACCAATAAACAGGACCTACGTAGATCAAAAGGTTACTTCTAGTGAAACAGTCACTTCTAACCATAGTTCTAATCTTAAATGATTCTTTGTCTACATCCAATGAAAGAATCAGCAAACTAACATTAAAGTGACTAGTTTAAGTGCACTGTTTAAATAATTGACATATTAATAAGACATCACATAATTGCTTTTCCACCTTTCTTTACCTACCTATCACATTGTATTTGTGTTTGTTCATTTATTTTTCTGCCTGGTTATTTAGATGCCTTGTTGGTATATTCTGAATCTGTACTTCTTTCTGATCTTGATAAATTGAAAGATCCTATAATCCTATAAGAATGGTGATGTTTTACAAACTAGCCTTATGAAAAAAATTCTAAAAGTGATATAATTGCGCAATAAATATTAAGGCAAATTTTTACGTAATTTAGATTGCATTCAAAGCAAGTTAAAATGCAATCAAGAATTTAAAAAAAAATTAGATGAGAATAATCCTATACACCACACTTGGATTTCAAATATTCCAAGAGTGAAATGAAAATAAAGAATGTTGAACTATCTTGAAAACTGCACAGTTTCCAATGTAATCTTTCTTTGATGATTCAAAAGGAACTTCTGGATCTATCGATTTCTCATTATTATTTGAATAGCTATCAAATATCATAATGTAAGAAATATATTGAGATTTCTACATGACAGAGTACCATGGATCAGTTGTTTTCTTTTGTTTTTTCCCCCCACAAGAATAGGAAGAAAAATCCAAACAATAAGTATACACTGTTATTTGTATACAAACATTGGTAAAGGATACTAAGAAATTCAATATTTATATGGCAAGTATCACTAGATTATTTTCTTGGGTTAAAAAAGCAAAACAGTATCACATGGTGGACAGAGTGTTGGCCTTGGAACTAGAAGACCTGGTTTCAAATCTTACCTCTGTAAATACTGGCCTAAACAAGTTACTTAGCTTCTCCATGCTCTCCAGTGCTTTTTAAACCCACAATTTAACCCACCCACAGTTTAAGAAGGGCTGAAGGCGTCACAAGTGGAAAATATTTAAGAAGTCCTGCTCTAGGTAATACTTTAAGACTACAAATTACAATGAATGACCTAATCTACCTCTACCAATGGTAAATTCCTTCTTTGGAAGTTTCTTATACCAGTGAAGTCACAAGTCTAATCTCCATCCCTATTCACACACAATCATAAAAGTTTCAAATTGTACTTAAAAAAAAAAAAAGACATGGCCTGGCTTTTACCCCCTTATTGCTTCCTTCCCCCGTGGAGGAATAACATCTGCCTAATGATACAGCTGCATCTAAGTCCCATTATAGCTCTTGGCAGCAAGGAAAGCAATCTCAGGAGTACTGCCTGACTCAAGGCCCAAGCTGTTTGGCTTTTTCCTGACTCTGCATGGTTTACTTTCATATAGAAAAGAAGGAGAAATATCCAGGTGTTACAGCAAAGTCAAATACACTACTTCTGTTTCTCTATTCAAATCTTCTTTAATCAAATAAACAAAAGTATAATGTGGGGGACATATTTCATAACCACAGAACTGTAAATTTCCTGAGATTTAAATTTCTCTTGTATAATGGAGAAAATACAAGTCAAACTCTTGGAGTTTTGTTTTTTTTTTACTATACATGAATTTTTTGTGTCAATTTCCAACCCCCCCTCCCCTAAACACCCTATCAAGTAAGTGATTTAGCGGTTTAGAAATGAAATTGAAATTGAATGAGATGCAATGAACTAAGAGGGCAAGGGAGAATTAACAATTGGAGGGCACTTCCAGCCTGAAGGGAAGAAGTCTGCCCAATTCCCAAATATTTATTCCAATCAAAACCTTAAATTCATGCTAAGCAGAATAATGATCAAGAAATCTGATGAAAACATACAATATGAATTCATCCCCCAAAATACATTAAAAAGTCAACCACAAATCCACAAGCAATAGGAAAGAGGGCTGGCCATCAGCAAAGCCATCACCAACACAAGCAAACAGGTCAGCAGCTTCCCAGACCAGCATGATCAGAGATTGGACAGGAGCACAGGTAGCTTTCTGGGCTACAGATGAACTTAAAACAGACCAAGGAGAGTTGGATACATAAGCATACACACACACACACACACACACACACACATACATCCTAGGGAAGAGGAGTTAAGAGGAAGGATAACACTAGAAAAGAGTCTCAAGGAAAAACAAACAAATGAATAAATAAATGCTTCTGGTTCCTGAATGGCCTATGAAAAGGGGAAAAAAGAAAAACCAAAAATTAGAATCTAAGAAGATGCTGACAAATGGATAAACAAGTTGTATTAATTGATTGTAATAGAATATTATTATGTTGCAAGACATGACAAAAGACATTATTTCAGAAAATCCTGGGTAATATGAACTGATGCAAGTGAAGTGAGCAGAATCCAGAGAATTTATATAAGGACAACGTTTTAAAGATAAACAATTCTGAAAGACTTAAGAATTTTGATCAATGCTATGACCAATTATGTACCCTGAAGACCTATAATAAAGCATGTACTATTTCCCTACTGAAAGAGAGGGGATGGACTCAAGGTACAGAAAGACACACATTTTTTGGACAAAATTATTATGCAGATTCGTTTTGCTTGATTATGCCCACTCATTATAAGATTTTTCTTTCTATTGTTCTGAATTTGGAGGAGGAAAAAATGTTACAATGATGGTGATAATAAAGGATGCTATTGAAATATGTTTTTTAAACACACAGAAGTGAAGAGAATGAAGTTCAGAAAGCATAAATAAGCAGAACAGTTTTGAAAGCAATGTGTCAAATTTTTTTTACTAAGTATACAAAATGGAGATTTGCAGGATAATCCTCCCCCTTTTTTGGAGTGTTTTGCTCTACTAAAAGCTAGCATTTATATCTAGCAAAAATGTACAAGAGTAGCCATAAGGACAAGGAATTTTCTATAACGGAGAAGAGAGGATGAGGAAAAATAATAGGAAGTGATTCTTGTTCTAGAGAGGTAAAGGAAAGAGGGGTTCTTTGGTAACCAGGGAAGCCTAAGTTCACTGGAAATCTTGGGAAAACTGAAAGGAAATAGAAAGAGTTTTTCAGTGAAAGTGGACTAGGCCAATTTAGAAGATGTGACTTCTAGTTCTAATTCCAGTTCTGCCATTTCCTATTTGACCTTTAGCAAGTCAAGTTCACTGTCTCAGTTTCTTCACCTGTAAAATGGGAACAATTTTATAGATGAAGAGAACTGACCTATTATTGACGAAGTTATTAGGACCATACAAGGTGACAAAGAAATTTGAAAAGTATAAAGTGCTTTACAAAGTTCATGTTAAGGAAGTAATCTGTGGGCTGGGGTGTGAAGACCAGCCTGAATTAACTCCTTTGGACATTTCCTCTATGGGACAGTGAGATTGCTCAAACATTTTAGAAAAGCAGCAACAGGGGCCCCAAAGCTCTACTTCTGCCACATTTTCCTCTGTCACTAGTGGTATCTTTTGGAAAGTCCCATTCCTAGAAGGTTGGTGGGATAGATATCATTGAAATTTACTTTCATGTCATGCAGGAAAAACCATGGAACTGGAAGGCACCTTAATACCATCTAATCCATCACAGTATGAAATATCAAACAATACTACAAAGTAGTTATAATCAAAACTGTTTTGAACTGGTTAAAAAAAATAGAAAAGTTGATAAGTTAGATACATGAGGCATACAACCAGAAGCAGTCAAACATGGCATCACAGTCTTTGGTAAACCCAAGAACACAAATTACTGGAGAAAGGTTTCAATATTTGACAAATACTTATGGGAAAACTGGAAAGCAGTCTGGCAGAAATTAAACTTAGATCAACTTCTCATAACATGTACTCCAATAAGCTGCCTAGTGGATTCATGACCACCATGCCTGAAATTATTTCCCTCTTCATCTCCACCACTTAGAATGCTTGTCTGTCTTTGAGATTCAGATCAAGTGCCACCTTCTACAGTAGACCTTTCCCAGTTCCTACAGATATGAGTGAATCTCTCTCTAATATTAACTTTTATCTACTTTATATGTATCTTGTATAGACCTGTATATGTAGATGTGTGTGAGTGTGTGTGTGTGCGTGTGTGTGTGTGTGTGTGTGTGTGTGCATATAAGTTCTCCCCCATTACAATCTAATTTTGTGGAGAGGGGATTTTTCTTTTTTCTTTGTATACTCAGAACTTAGCACAGTGCATGACACACAGTAAGTACATAATAAATGTTTGCTGATTAAAATAATAAATAAACTAGGGAAGGAAAGGAGACACTTTTCACAGCTATGAGCATGTAGAGTGCTTTAGGCAAGGAATCCAGATGATCATAAAAGATAAAATGATAATTTTATTACATAAAATTGAAATGACTTCACAAAAGGAAAATCAATACAGATAGGATTAGAAAGGAAACAGAGAACAAGGAAAAAGTTCGCAGCGAATTTCTTTGATAAAGACCTGATATAAAAGATATATGGGAAATTGATATAACTTTGTGTATTAGTCATTAAACTAGAGATAAATATTCAACCGATATAAACAGGCAATAGAGGCTAAGGACAGTAATGCAAATAAAATTAAAGAGAACAAAGAAAAGAGCATCAATGAAACATTAAACAAATACACAGAATAGGGAGTTTAAAAAGCTTAAAATTGCACTAAGCCTTTTGGAATACCCTGTATATATTTTAAAATAAACCAAGCTGTGCAGAATTGAGAATGATAGTTTCAAAAGCAATCCTCTTTTTTCTCTAACTGGTTGCACATAGAAACATTTATGTTTGTTGTTGCTCAGGTACATCATTTTAAAGGAACATTTAGTAATTTAAAAAATCATGTAATTCAACCTTTTCATTTTACAAATAAGCAAACTGGCGTGGTGGATGTCTGGCCTTGGAACCAGGAGGACCTGAGTTCAAATCTGGCCTCAGACACTTGACACTTACTATCTGTGTGACCCTGGGCAAGTCACTTAACCCCAATTGCCTCACCAAAATAAATAAACAAATAAATGAAAATTACTAATAAGAAAACTGAGTTTCAAAGAGGTGATCTTGTCCTAGGCCAAAAAACTAGGTAGTAAAAACCCATGGCTACTAGAACCCATTTCTCCCAAAACCAATACTCTGTATAATATTTTCATTCTCCCTCCCTTCCTTCCTCTCCCCCCTCACACCTCTCTCTCTCTCTCTCTCTCTCTTTCTGTCTCTTTCTGTCTCTCTCTCTTTCTGTCTCTTTCTGTCTCTCTCTGTCTCTGTCTCTGTTTCTCTCTCTCCCTGCTTCCCCCAGTTCATTCATGCAACCATGTGGAGTTCTTTGGAGCATGCTCTCTGGTTTCCTGCATCTCTATAAAAACAAGCCATGAATCCCCACATAGCTTGTGAATAATGGGCCCTACAGTTGGCTGCCACACTTACCTGTGTTTTCTCTTGTTAGTCCTAGGTGGCTACAAGTGCCTGAATGTACATCAAAAAAGAATTCATTACAGGAATAGTTGAGGGGAAATCACTTCCTTCCAACACATTCCAGTGTTTTATGCCAACAAATGACTGACTGCAATATCATCTTGAGGTAAAAGATGAGCAATTGGCAGTCAGGAAATGAGTCCAACAGAAATCAGAGGGAGTTTGACAGAAAAAGAATACAGAGTGTTGAAAACAGGAGAGTGTCAGTAAGAGTGTATTGAGGGAGAGTAGGATATGGCTGAATAAAGAATAAGCTGAGTGGTTAGAGAGGATGCAGAATACCTAAAATACAAGTCATAAATGGAGGCAAAGAATGTTATTATTTCTGCATTTGTATCCCTAACACCTAGATAGTGCCTTACATGTAATACACGCTAAGAATTATTTGTTATATTGAACAAAGCAGAAGTTGATTCTATTAGGAATGTAACTGCACAGCCCTAATCAGCTTCACATACATATATATATGAGCTATGTACATATATACATATATACATATGTATATGTAGAGGGAGATGATGATGATGATGATGATGATGATGATGATGATGATGATTGGCAATCATCTACGTGGCTGTCAAATTGTTCAAATACTACTATTTGGGCATTCCTGTTATATCATAAGAAGAGGCTTAATAGTCATTTTTGCTCCTATAGCAAGTAGCATGAAATGTGTGGTAAGGGAGGGAACAAGCTGAAACTTGCTATTTTAATTAATTATCCTCATTAATTAGGTAAAAACCTCAGTAGTTTGTGAGCTGCTATTAACAATTCTAAATTTTGATACCCTGGAAAAAAGTTCTCTAATCACCCTACTTTGTTATAGCATGAGTCAGAGATTTATGGGAAATATCTACTCTGTTGAGTGACTTCTTTGAAAGAAATAAAGTGGGATATTATGTAACATGAAGTTACAATTAATAGGTAATAGCGAGAAAGGAACAGAAAAAGGGAAAAGAAGGGAAATAAAGGGAAGGAAGGAAACAATTATTTGTAGCAGAGGAACAATTCTAACTCAATTTTGTTGGAGGTTTTCTAGATAATGCTTTAAATTATTAAATTCTGTTGATTTATTTGTTTCGTAAATTACAAATACAACAAAGCAGAAGAGAGGATTGTTTTTCTTGTTAACAGAAAAATGCAGAAACAATTTGAGAGCAAAAATAAAACAAATATATTTATGAAATTCATATTTTGTGAAAATGAAGGGCACGAAATTTTTTCCATGAAATTATACTGTTACTCAAAACCTAAGAATAAACTGCTAAAAATTATTGTAAGTCCAAAGTACAGTGATTTATCAAAATATATGATTACAGTTAGAGCTTATTAGGAACAGTTAGAAGTTAAACTTGCTGGAAGCACATAGTATGACTGTTAAATGTGATTTTTTTTCCAATTTGGAGTTTTAGATAGAAATGAACTGTTTCTGACTAAAGCATAACACAGCTGTAACCAAGATAGCAAATTATAGATTACTTACCTCAACTATACATACCTAAAGGAAAACATTAAAAGAATTTTAACCATCAAATATCATAGGTAACAGCAGGGTACAGGTGAGGGTAATTTCACTTCTAAGGCAAGGCCTAGAGGCAAGTCAAAACTGATACTCTATATTTTCCAAAGAAAGGTTAAGATTTACCTTCACAAAGTTTCTGTTTTATTATTTCTCTTATTTTGGAAATTGCGATGTAATCTTCCACATAAAAGACATAGGTTGATGAAGGCTTGTTGGCGATGGCTCTAAGTTCGGCATCTTCGGTTTCTGAACCAACACCAATGGCAAACAAAGTTATTCGATTATCTCTTGCAGCTTCTGCCGCATCTTTCACTTCATCTTGAGATTTGCCATCAGTAAGAACAACTGCTATTTTAGTTAGAAATCTTGGTGATTTAGCAAAAAGATGGTCAAGGGCAAACTGAATAGCTTTTCCTGTCCGTGTGTTGCCACCCAAGTAATGAAGGGATTCCACTGCTTCCATTAAGTTCTCTCCAGAATGGTGGCTTCCCAGGGGAATCTCAAGTACAGGATAATCACTGTACTGTACCACGCCGACTTGAATAAATTTTGGCCCTATATCAAAGTTATTTGATATATTGACAAGCCATTTTTTCACTATTTCGAAGTTTTCTGGGCCAACACTATAGGAACCATCCAAGATGAACACCAAGTCTGTTGGAGCTGTTCTGCAACCTAAAACAAAACAAAAAAAAAAAAATATATATATATATATATATACACATATACACACACACATATATATATATAATGTATGTATGTATGTGCATGTTTGTATCTATGTATGCAAGTATGATGTTAATACCCCCCCAAAAAAAAACCAAAAAAGGAAAAATTTACATCAGGTGATTTTAGAAATATCACAATATTTACAAAATTACAATTACAAAAAATTCACACTTAACAATTGTCCTCCAAACTGACTTGGGGATGAGGGGGTGGTTGGTGGTTATTGAAACAGATAGGAGTAAACTGACAACAAATCAAAAAAAGGCTTTGCTATATAATAATTACTCATGTGACGGTCACCTCAAGGAATGATCACACTTATTTTGAAGGAGAAAGTACTTCATTGTCTTCTGGGATAGTGTTGCAAGGGGAGGAAAGAAGGAAGGAAGGAAAGAAGGAAGGAAGGAAGGAAGGAAGGAAGGAAGGAAGGAAGGAAGGAAGGAAGGAAGGAAGGAAGGAAGGAAGGAAGGAAGGAAGGAAGGAAGGAAGGAAGAAAAGCATTTGTTAAACTCCTATTCTGTGCCAGGCACAATGCTAAGTGCTTTACAAACATTATTTCATTTGATCATCACAACAATGCTGGAACACTCTAATCTTTGATAAAATGAAGATAATGATAGCTGTGGCACTCAGCTCACAGGATTATTATAAATCTCAAATGAAATAATGTATGTAAAGTATTTTGCAAACCTCATAGTACATAAACATCAATTATTCTTCTTATTACTTTATCCTTATTCTCAGTGATATGTGTACTCCCTCCACTGGTACACAGCCCAATCCATTCATATGTTTCTATCCTGTTTGATTTTTATCCATGTTCTTTCACATAGGATCTATCCAGCACACTGGTCTTCTTCCTCTGAGTCTTTTGCTCTTTCATGAATAACGTTACAACACCAGCACTATCCATTTGTCCACTATCCTTTGTTCTTGCTACACCACCTGCCTTCTATTGTAGTTATATATGAACCTGGTGTTGTGAAGGATTTTCAGCTAAAACACTGCAAGTGACATGGCATTCTACCAAAAGTGGAATCAACGTATACTGATACCTGGTTGATTTAATTCTCAAGAGTCCTCAGTAATTTCAGACCTTCACTAGACTGCCTTAAATTACTCCAATAGCCTCCTAACTGTTTTCTCATATGATGTGGTGAAAAGAGTATTGGCTTTAGACAACTGGGATTTGCATCACAGCTTTACTGCCTCCTGCCTCTGTAACCTTAGGCTAGCCAGTCCACTTAACCTCTTAGGGCCTCCCCATTTGTAAAAATGAAGGAGTTAGATTCTGTGACATCAAAGGCTCCTTCCAGCATGAAATCTATGATCCTGTTATCCTTCCTCCAGTATCTTCCCAACTCTTATCCACCCTTCATGATATTGACAGATTAATCTTCCTTACTTCCACAGATCTAATTAGATCACGTCAGGACTCAGAAACCTTTAGTCCCATAGACTACAGAATAATATCTAAACCTTCCTATAGTCTACAGAATACTATCTAAATTCCTTAGTCTGTCATTCAAAGATGTCCAAAATTTAACTCAGCTGCCAATTTGACTCTTTCCTTCCCTCCCATCATTCTTTTTCTACATAAAGCCTGACCTAATCACCTTTTTAATAAACATATCTCATGTTTATTCATCATTATGTTTTTACTTATGCCATGAACCATATCTAAAATGTACTACCCCCACCCCAATATTTCCTTGTTGCAATCCTACTCCATAAAACCTCCCAAATGGCCCTAGCCATTACAGGTCAGAAGGTAACTCTTCATTTTTTCTAAACTCTCATAGCACTCATAACATTCTGATTTGTACCATGGTTACATGTGTACATTTCTTATCTTCTCCACTGGATTGGAATCTCCTTGAGGGAAGGGGATATTTTTCATTTATCTTTGAATCTCCTTCAGCAACTAACACATTTTCCTATACAAAATATGTATTCAAAAATGTTGGTTGAATTATATTGAACCAGTCTTATTGTCCAAAACTCTGTCTCTGTCTGTTATTGTTTCTATTAACAATGATATTCATCATCACACAATGGTAACTATTCTGGCATACTTTTTGCTTTGTTCCAGCAAAAAACACTAAAAAGTGATATTATTAGATGAGCATATGGTATTTGAAAAATTCAAAATACACAATCACTATTAAGATATTTTTTTTCAAAAGTTTGCCTCTACATATATCATTCCCAAATGTAGCAAGAGAAATGCACTGCAGGTGGGAATATTGCACCCAGCTCAGGTAGTCTCTTTCAAATCAATTCTGGGCAGAGTTCTAGGGGTGAGGACATCATAAATGGAATTATCCCAAGAGTAAGTTCAACAGTGATTACTGGTACAGAGCATGCTCACACCTCCCAAAATACAATGCCATTGTTATCTTTCGAAACAAGACAAAAGTGACAGCTAATCTTTGGATGATGAGAACTACATTAAGGGAGCGTTTCAACATTTATGTTTCCCAAATATTGTGAAAACTCCTCATGTATAGACCTATCCTTGTTCGCACATCACCTCATTCTGTGGTTTTGTTTTGTTTTGTTTTATTTTTTCCCCTAGGGTGATGAATTATACTTGGTGGTCTCCACTGTCTTTGCCTCACAAAGACTCACTCACGGCCACAAAGTATATATTTCATTCCTACATGGTTAGGCAACAATATGGGTGCAAAAGCAGTCACTACCATCTCTATTCCCAAATTCTGAGCAAGTCTATCTGTACAATCTGGCAGACTCCTCAAATTTCAACCTATGTGTGTCAAGTTTGCCAACTAAATGATTTTATCTATTTGATATATAGACATTACATTTTTTTTTCTCTCAGCAGCATGGTTATTTTTCAAAGTCTAAAAAGACAAAGCTCAGAAGAAATGTCACTGAGATTCAAAAAAGAGTTACTTTTTAAATTATGATTTAGAAGGATGGTTGCTACTAGATTTCCCAGGAGAACTTTACCAGACATCACTACCTACAGCTGTATATTGCTGAGGCAGTTCTTGCTACAGTTAACTTAGGAATCAAGGATGAGTGACTTTTATAGGCTTCATCACAAGGTTACTTATGAGAGTCATC
The DNA here is from genome assembly GCF_900497805.2 of Vombatus ursinus. Lineage (NCBI taxonomy): Eukaryota > Metazoa > Chordata > Mammalia > Diprotodontia > Vombatidae > Vombatus > Vombatus ursinus. The sequence goes on from NW_020949613.1 coordinate 4,991,072, forward strand.
TTATAGATATGGAGAGCAATCAAATGACCCATGTGTTTCATAATGTTGCAATGTGGAAACAAAGGTAATATGGAATTAACTCCCCTAAGATGGTGTCAGAAATCCTTCAATTCGGGTTTCTGTGGAATTTTTTATTCAAACTGCAGCAAAAAATAAATTGGGTAATTATCATTCTTACTTGATCTTATTTCACCATCTTCAGCTGATACAAAATCCTGAAGCAAGAGAATGAGAATTACTTGAAGATATTTTGTGTGGTAAGCCATGTAGGTGATCTAGTCCTGAATATTGCAGTCTTCTTTACCTGGAAAAAAAATCAAAATGTAAAAATTTTAGTTCCATAAGAATAGATAAGAAACCTTATGGCATAGTGGACTGAAAGCTGCCCTTAAGGTCAAGAAGAGGAGAGTTCAAGTCTTGCCTCTGAGTGACCATGGAGGGATCACTTAACTTCTCGAGGTTCTAGCCAATTCTCTAAGATCATAGGTTACAGAGATAACAGTTTGCAACAGTGTACGAAAGGCTCACCAGAAGCCCAGTTGAAATCATGGATCCATGGTAAGAAACAAATCAAAATAAGTAAACAAAACATTAAAGTTTGTTAATTTTTTAATTTGCCTTCCCCAAATCCATAACAATTTAAGTGAACAAATAAAATCCAGCTTCATCCCAAAGATAAGACTTGTAAGTAACTGTTACTTACAAATCTATCTATATTTGATTAAACAAATACATTAAGCACTTACTATAAAGGTTTCTCTGTTAGGTACTGGGAATAAAAAGACAAAAACTATGCAGTTCCTACCTTCAAAGAGGTTACATTCTATTTGGGAGGTGGAAGGGGGAGCAGTATATAAGAATATGACATATATATGGCTAAATATATGAATTCTTGTTTCATGTATAATATGAGGTAAGGAGTAGAGTAGAGTAACATGGGAGAAGAGAGACTAGACAAAAAGAAGAAAGAATTGAGGAAGAAGAAAACATTAACAAGTTGGGGTGGATCACTAAAGGCTACAATAAGAAGGTGACATATGAGTTGAATCTTTAAGGAACTGGAAAAGCAAGGAGAACTTGAAGGATAGAAGATAATCTAAGTAAATAAACATAAATCAAAGATGAGATGCCATTTTGGGTTATAACTAGTACTTCAATTTGACTGTGGTGTGGTAGCTATGAAGAGAATGATATGAAAAGTCTTAGTATTCATATTGTCAATCCTGAAATAACATGGAAGCCATGATTTGAGTAATAAAGTTTTTTTAATTGAGATAAGAGTGTAGCAAACTTGCCACCCTGGTGGGGAGGAGGATATCCAGTGGATTTTCCAACCAAACAGACTCATGGAAAATTTTTTATAGTTTTAGGAGGAGAGAGGGAGAAGGCAGTATGAGGGAGCAAGGCATGGTCATGAGATCCCAGTGGTGCTTGGCAATGCAGGAAGGAAAGTACTTCATTCTGGCTGTTTTGCCCTTCATGCTATGAATCTCTCTGGAAAGGGGTAAGAAAGTCAGAGAGGAAACCTGACTTGAGCTAGTTTTGTTTACCGAGACAGATTCTAAGGTGAAGGCTTGAAGATTACAGGATAGAGGTTTAAGGTGTGGCTCTGCTCAACCTAATCTCATTATCTTAAGGATAGGGATGTAAGGACATTACTGGGATTTTGACATTGCCAGGATGACTAAGAGGTTGAGGCAGTTTATATTATAATTATTAATATATTAACAATTTTTCATCATTACATTAAAATTATATTAACAATTTTGTCAATATCAATATAGAACAAGACTGAAAAAAACATTCAAAGGCAGACTGTGAAGGGTTTCATCTGTCATTCTTTAGTGTTTGTATTCTATCCTAGAAATAGGGAATCATTAAAGATTTTGGAGCAGGAGGTGATATGATCAGACTTGTGGTTAAGAAGATTATTTTGACCACTCTGGGAAGGACAGATTAGAGGGAACAGACTAGAAGTATAATAAGGAGGCTCTTACAATATCCAGATAAGGGTTGATGAAGGTCTGAATTAGGAGGTTGCAGTATGAACAGAAAGAAGGAGATGGATGCAAAAAGATGATGTGATGCAGAATTAAAAGGACTTAGTAACTAACTGGATATGGGTGTGGGGGGTGAGTGAAAAGGAAAAATACAAAAAACACTCTTGGGATTCAAACTTAGGTGACTAGGAGCAAGATGGTACAGTCAATAGAAATAAATTAACACAGAAAAGGGGATGGATTTAGTTGGAAAAAGAGGATGAATTTATTCAAGTACAGATGTCCATCAGGCAGTTCTAAATCCTTAAGTACAGTTTACTTGGAGTGAGCAGATTTTAAATTTATTAGTAGCAGGATAGGGGATAGGGAACAGGGAGATACCCAAATTAATCTTATGCCTAAA